>NC_135955.1:68076189-68376214 GCF_053455715.1 Rhinoraja longicauda | reverse complement strand
TGTCCAAAAATAATACAGCAAGATACAAAATAATAGAATATGCTAAGACAGCTAATAAACACAAATGGCTCCTACACCTGCCATTCACTGTGTAGGTCCTGCTATGTTAGACTTCCCAAAATGCAACACCTCACGTGTCAGAATGTCAGAAAGTGGTAGAGATGAACAAGCAATAAGACTGAGAATTTGCTGCACATGGATGATAGTAATGGATAAAAGAATGGACTTAGATATACCATAAGGATAATCATAGTCGATTCACTGCTGCAATATATATATTAATATTTATCGATATGTGCATTGCATGTAAATATCTGCCACAGAGAGCAATGATGTGGACATGTATTAATAATGACTATAATACCTTTTAATGAACATCATCTGGCACTGTCCCCTGTGAACATGTCAACATTTTTTGAATTGCTCCTTTAAAGGTGAAATTCTTGTGTTTTAAAACACAAATAAAACGAAATAATTTAAAAAACTAGACAATGATTTGATTGGAAGTGATAATTTCAGCATGTTCCAATCTGTGTTGAACGTGACTTTTCCTTACCTCTCCACGTGTTGTGATTTTAAACTTTCTCTCTTGAATGTGTTGATGTGGTATACAACTGTTGTTGCCTATCTTTAATTATTTAGCCCGATGTAGCTGTGCCACCTTCATCAAACCCTACCAAATTTGGAGCTTCCATAGAAGTGCTGGATGAAGAATTTCACACTTTGAATACTGCAACCAATGAAACAATGTTAATGTATTTTCAAGTCAGTGTAGTTTGAAATACACAGGATGTGATGTTAAAATCCAAAGTGCCACCTCTTAACTTGCTCCTGGTGGTGATGGGAGGCTTGAGCACCCACCTACGCTCCAATGTTGAGAAAGGCTGGGCAGACACGTCATTGGGTTATCAAGTGGGCTCCTGCTTTCACCAACGTTTCACTGACTGGGCCCACGATGTCTCCAGTAGGCTCAGCGGTGCGTTCTGGTGCCCAGAACCACCCCTTCTGCACCTGCCTAGCCGCTTATTTGGGAGACCAGATGGGGTCTTTCCTCGGTGGAGATTGATGGTTTTGGCAGCTTCATGGCTTTTTGTTCTTGTTTTTCTCAGTGTCTTGTAAAGGAAGTGAGGTTAGCATGGTACCAATATCCAG
This sequence comes from Rhinoraja longicauda, assembly GCF_053455715.1. Lineage (NCBI taxonomy): Eukaryota > Metazoa > Chordata > Chondrichthyes > Rajiformes > Arhynchobatidae > Rhinoraja > Rhinoraja longicauda. The sequence continues at coordinate 68,375,062 of NC_135955.1, read as the reverse complement.
CAATCATTGGGTTAAACTGGTCTGTACAGAGTAGCATGTACAGCTGTGTGAATTTTGTTTTCTATTCCCCTTTTTTTCTGAAACTATTCAAAGCAATTGACACGAGAAGTAGTTTATCTTTGTGCAGTCTTGGTGTATAGAAGGAGAGCCCTGCCAGGAGTCTGGATTTCTCCTCATACTGGGATCTGGAACGCTGCCAGGAACAGAGTACCCATGACTAGCTATCGTTCAAGTGAAGTCCTGGACAGCCAGGAGTGCGTGAAGCTAATTGCCACCAGCTGAGGCTGGTATCGTTGGACTGCCGAAGGGCAGAAGGGTGTGAGACTTATTGCTCCTTATTAATCTTTTACTAATCCCTCTACGGTATTTCACTATACTTTAATAAACAGAGTTTCTTAGTAATCTTGAAGTGTTCTTTCTCTATCATTAATCCTGCTTGTACCATTTACAGCCTTTCATGGTGCAGGAAGGGGTTGACAGCTGTTTTAATTTAGTTTATTATTGTCACGTGTACTGAGATACAATGAAAAACTTTACGTGCTATGCCGTCAAAGAAAAGACTATACAAGATTACAATCAAGCTGCCGAAGGATAAATGGTAGAACATTTAGTGCAAGATAAAGTCTTTAAACATGTTCATGAATTGAATTACTTCTGTTTCCTCTTTGGCAAAAATCCTTGGACGCTTGGGACCAATGGATCACCAGCAGTTAGAATTTTGAGAAAGCCAGTCAGCATTCCATGCAACAGTAAACAACAAACTGCTGGAAGAACTCAGCAGGTCAAGCAGCAGCTGCTTTATTGTTCTGATGCAGGGTCTCGACTCGAAACGCCTACATACGCTGCCTGACCTGCTATGTTCCTCCAGCAGTTTGCTTTCTTGCTCCAAACCCACCCAATGTGGTCTCTTGGGTCTCCTTACAACAGACATCTGTTAAGTCAAGTTTGTTGACATATGCACAAGTAGGTGAGGTGCAGGCACATTGAAAATGCTGCTTGCAGCAGCATCACACAGGCATATCACCTCAAACATCCTACAAAACATAAATTGAACATAAATCATACAAGTCAGCGAAAACAAAAACTGCAGAGATTAGACATTAGTGCAAAACACAATTTAAAAACAAGTCCATGACAGTATAGAAGGTTGTCCATGGTGTTCCACTGCTAAATAAGATTAATGTTGTCTGTAATCTGACCTCTAGCATATCCTTTACCATTGTCATGCAGTAGCAGGGAGGTCTCGAACGTACTGGCATTTCTTCATGAACTACTAGCTAGCTGTCACAATGGCCTCTTTTTTCTCCGATCCATTAAACCTGTCGCAAGGAAAGAGTGAGAGCACAATGTGGCAGACACAACCAAGTTTTGGCTGCTACATGGAACTGGATTTATCCCTTTTGGAGCCTCTGTGGTTACCAGGTTTCAGCACATGGTTATTTGCAAAAGTAAAAAATAAAACAGGAAAACAACAAACATTTAGACAAAAGAAACAAAATGTGAAGTACCTTTATATGTTTAGCAGATTAGTGACATTGAATTTCAGAAGCTGAGGCCAGCACACAACAGATAACATACTGTTAGCTATGAATTTCTGACAACTCCAATTTCATCCTGCAATGGGGTAACCAGAATTGTGTGCAAATTCCAAATGCAGCACAACCAAGGACCCAATAAGCAGCATCATGACTTCCTGACTCTCATACTCAAAGCCCTGACCAATGAAGGCAAGCATACTATACACTTTTTAGACCACTATCTGCTAGTGTTGCCATTTTCTGGAAGTTATGGACTTGGATCTCAAGATCCCTCTGTGCATCAATGCTGTTAAGAGTCTTGCGTATAGCATCCTTTGCTATATCTTCTTGGCTAATTGACATTCCGGAAGGGGATGCATTACTGTCCAATCCCCACATGGAGAACCTAGTGTGCAATGGTTCTGAGACACCTTTGCCACCAGTAACCATGCAATTCATCGGCAATATGGCCAGGGCCACCATTCACTATACCAGCGACACCTATTCAGGGCCTCAGTGCCTCGTGATACATGAAATTCTGTGTACCGAGGGTAGATGGACATTGTGAGTCAGCTACACACATGATGGCAGTCTCAGTGTGGACTACAACTTGTATACGTTCACTTTCCTTTTTCTGGAGCTTTACACGTTGTAATTCTGGAGATTTGTCAAACTCCAGATGAAGCGGATTGTGAGGCTGTAGCTTCACTTGAGAGTGAAATGCAGGAGTGGGCTATGGAAATAAATTAATTAGCTATGCATGTTTTACAGATGGGTAGCCAATGATAAATTTCAATGTGCGCTGAGTGCAGTAATCAAGACACAGATTTTATATTTTTGTGAAGTCCAAATAAATTCAAGTTTAATGCAGCTGACTTTTTCCAAAATGGGGGAATTGAAACAATTTGGTTTCCTGGAATTCAGTGAAGAAGTTAAATTGGATTGATACTAGGAACAGTGCACTTGAAGTAGCAGCCTGTTGTGAAGGCTCCTGCTGTGTTTACGAGTTCATCCAGTCCTGAAAATCATCCCAGGCTTGGAGAAGGCTGCAGGTACTTGCATAGTTTTGAGGACTGGGCTGATCTTTGCATATGTGATTCAGATGGCATTCTAGTGCCCACGAATAATTTTTTTCTTAAAAATAAATCGCGTTTTTTCTTTAAAATAAATGGCGTTTTTAAAATAAATAAATAAATCTCCATGAAGATCGTGTTTTTTCTTTAAAATAAATGGGTTTTTTTAACATTGGTCCAGCACCCTCTCCTCCCCCTCTTCCCCTCCCCCCCCCCCCCCCGCTCACCCTCACCCACTCCATCTCCCCTCAAACCCCCTTATCACCCCTCATCCCCCCCTCAATCTCCCTTAAAACTACCCCAAACCTGCATTGGTCTAGCACCGTCCCCTCCCCCTTCCCCCCCCTTCCCCTCCCCCCCACTCCATCCCCCCTCAACCCCCCTCTCACTATTTACCTTCAACCAAGTACTTGCACCTCAAATCAGCTGCTCCCAAAAGGCCGCTCCGACAGTGCCTGCCTTCTTACCCCTAGAAGCAGTCACTCCAGGACCAATCAGCTGTTTTTTAAACCCCACACTGCTCCTCCTCTCAGCTGCACAAGTGAAATGTCACATTAAAGTGAGACAGCACATCTATATATTTAAATACTCCCACGGAATCATAAGATTATAAGTGATAGGAGCAGAATTAGGCTATTCTGCCCAACAAGTCTACTTCGCCATTGAATCATGGCTAATCTATCTCTCCCTCCTGTCCCCATTCTTCTGCCTTCTCCCCATAACCCCTGAAACCCATACTAATCAAGAATTAGACTTGATTTAAAAAAAGCATAATTTGTGTTTTTGTTGTAGATGTGGGCTTTTGTCTCCATACGTACCATACTCGTTGCAAATAATTATGATTACAGGATTGCACAATAAAGTCAAATTCTTAAATGGGGAAATAAGCTGCGTTGTGACTGAGGGTTGGAAATGACTCGCATTTATTACTAGGTCAAACTAATTATCAGCACAGCAAATATGTGGATTTTGTGCATTAAAAAAGATCAAGAATGGGGAGGGACCCGTCGGAGACGGTCAAAGTGAATTTGAATGCAGGATGGAAATAGGTAGTGAAGTTAATGAAGTCCATGAAATCTGCACGGGTGCAGGACATAGCCCCGATGCAGTTGTCAATGTAGCAGAGAGAGAATCTTGTTTTGTGTTTTTTTGCCTAGAACCACATGCCCCTTGCTCTCCCAATGGGGGACCAACTTCAGGCACTGTGCTGGTGCCAATGAATCCCCTGCATGTTCCTAATAATCTTAACAAAATCCCTCTCCACCAATCCCAACACCGAGGATAATTGTCGTAATCATAATCCGTTATAATTGGATTGACGAGGGGCGGAACATTGCTTGAGGGTGAGGCTGATGGGAATGTTTTGGGAAAGAGCGTGATTGTGGATAACCTTTGAGCTCTTTGTGAATTTCTGCATGTGGTTGCTCTCCCCTGTGCTCCATGGATGAGCTGCACTCAAAGAGAAAATCAGATAGTGGTTTTGCTGTCCAAAAAGCAACAATTTTCTGAAGATCCCTTACTTTTCACATTGCCTTCTTCACCACCACCCCCTCCCCCTCCCTTCCCTTCCCCCTACACCCCCTCCTCCCCCTCTCCCCTCCTGCATAATATGCTGCAATATATACACTTCATGCAGTATGAATAACGCCGAACGCAACTACTCGCAGCTGGATAAGGTGGGTCTAGCCATAGTCTTCGGAGTCAAGAAGTTCCACACATACTTGTACGGGCGACGATTCGTAATCAACACCGACCACAAGCCACTTCTTGGGTTGTTCAGTAACGACAAGGCCATTACGCTAATGGCTTCGCCGCGAGTGATTCGCTGGTCGCTAACACTGGCAACATACGATTCTGACATCGCTTACAAACCGGGCTCGGCCAACGCCAACGCAGACACGCTTAGCCGACTCCCACGACGAGCGACGGTATCGCAAGCGCCAATACCAGGAGAAATCGTTCTTCTGATGAGCGAGTTGGAGAAATCGCCCATCACTCCGTCGCGTGTTCGCACCATGACGCAGAGGGATCCGATTCTGTCTCGTGTTCGCGAATACATCATGAGCGGGTGGTCAGACAAACCACCAAATGATGATTTCAAGCCCTACTTCAGTCGCAAAGTGGAGCTGAGTGTTCACGAGGGTTGTCTTCTCTGGGGTAGTCGTGTTGTACTACCACCCCAATGTCGCTCTCAAATGATCGAGGAAGTGCATGATGCCCATCCGGGTATTGTGAAGATGAAAGCGATCGCTAGAAGTTGTGTCTGGTGGCCTGGAATCGATAAGGACTTAGAGCACAAATTCCGAGCGTGTTCAGAATGCCAAATGCATCAGCGGGATCCACCCAAAGCATTGTATTCATGGGAGCATCCTAGTCAACCGTGGTCACGAGTTCATGTCGATTATGCCGGCCCGGTACAGGGAAAGATGTTGCTTGTTCTCATCGACACATATTCAAAATGGATTGAAGTGCATATCATAAGTGAATCAACCAGTGACGTCACTATCTACAAGCTTCGCTTCGTGTTCGCGGCACATGGCCTTCCTTATACATTGGTTTCTGTCAACGGCCCATGTTTCGCTAGCGAAAAGTTCGCAAAGTTCATGAAAGCAAATGGCATTCGTCATGTCAAAGGTGCGCCATACCATCTAGCAACCAATGGTCTCGCAGAGCGCGCCATGCAGACGGTGAAGGCAGCGCTCCGCAAGATGTCAGGACCGCTGCAAATGCGTGTTGTTCGATTCCTCATCTCGTATCGTTCAAAGCCGCAAACTTCTACAACGCAAACGCCGGCTGAAATGCTGATGAAAAGGAAAATTCGCACGCGTTTCAGCATCGAGGTGCCAGATGAAAGAGCGAACATTGGTGACAAACAATTCTTGCAAAAGTTGCACCACGATTCGCACCCAGCTCGAGAATTTGAGGAGGGAGAGAGCATGCTAATGCGCAACTACGCGAGAGGGGAGAAATGGGTACCAGGCCGCATCGCAAAGAAGCTAGGTCGAGGTTCAAATCAACGGTGTAGACATCTGGAAACGTCACGCAGACCAGATTCTGAAACGCGAAATCGACTCTCCCACAACCAACGAAATGTGAAATTCGATAGATTTCGACATAGGTACGCCCACAGTGCGCGATGAAGACGTCAACGAAAGAAGTGCTGCACATGAAACTTCGACGAAAGCAACCACGATGACACCGTCGAGGATGCGACATCAGAGCGCAAGGAAGAAAGCAATTCAGGGCATAAGCAGTACCCAAAGCGAAATAGAAAGCGACCGGATTACTACGGATTCTGAACATGGACGATTTTGACAACAGACTTGACTATACGGACTCGGTTATAAAGTCCCATCCTGCCCTGCCTCTTCCTCTGTCAGTGCTTCCAAGTCTTGGCCACGTGCTTGTAATTTTTTTCTATTTGTGCAAGTATAAAAATTGAAGCTGCATGCTTACATTTTTTTTGCAACTAAAGAATAGAAACTACAGAATTCAATTAAGCAGTCTGTCTTGTTAGTAGCTTTAGCTAAGAAGCGACAAATTATTTAATTCAAAGTGAAGGTACAGCATTTTAGTTTGTAATCTAAGCAGTGAGAAATTCATTGCCGTTTAAAGATTAGATTTATAAATGCCAGTAGCAGACACGTTAATCTCCAATAATATAGATTGGCTTTGGCAGAATAAGTTACTGCAGGAAAATGATTATATATTTTCCATGTAGTGTTTACACATGAACTTTGGCATATATATCTGTAAGTATCAATTAGCCCCAAGGAAACTAATTGAAACTGTAGACAATAGACAAAAGGTGCAGGAGTAGGCCATTCGGCCCTTCGAGCCAGCACCACCATTCAATGTGATCATGACTGATCATTCTCAATCAGTACCCCGTTCCTGCCTTCTCCCCATACCCCCGGACTCCGCTATCCTTAAGAGCTCCATCTAGTTCTCTCTTGAATGCATTCAGAAAATTGGCCTCCACTGCCTTCTGAGGCAGTGAATTCCACGGATTCACAACTCTTCTGACTGAAAAAGTTTTTCCTCATCTCCGTTCCAAATGGCCTACCCCTTATTCTTAAACTGTGGCCCCTGGTTCTGGACTCCCCCAACATTGGGAACATGTTTCCTGCCTGTAACGTGTCCAACCCCTTAATAACCTTCTATGTTTCGATAAGATCCCTCTCATCCTTCTAAATTCCAGTGTATACAAGCCTAGCCGCACTAGTCTTTCAACATACAACAGTCCCGCCATTCCGGGAATTAACCTAGTAAACCTACGCTGCACACCCTCAATAGCAAGAATATCATTCCTCAAATTTGGAGACCAAAACTGCACACAGTACTCCAGGTGCAGTCTCACTAGGGCCCCATACAACTGCAGAAGGACCTCTTTGCTCCTATACTCAACTCCTCTTGTTATGAAGGCCAACATTCCATTGGCTTTCTTCACTGCCTGCTGTACCTGCATGCTTCCTTTCAGTGACTGATGCACTTGGACACCAAGATCTCGTTGTACGTCCCCTTTTCCTAACTTGACACCATTCAGATAATAATCTGCCTTCTTATTCTTACCACCAAAGTGGATAACCTCACACTTATCCACATTAAACTGCATCTGCCATGCATCCGCCCACCCACACAACCTGTCCAAGTCACCCTGCAACCTCTTAGCATCTTCCTCACAGCTCACACTACCACCTAGCTTTGTAACATCTGCAAATTTGCTAATGTTACTTTTAATCCCGTCATCCAAGTCATTAATGTATATTGTAAATAGCTGCGGTCTCAGCACCGAGCTTTGCGGTACCCCACTAGTCACTGACTGCCATTCTGAAAGGGACCCATTTATCCCCACTCTTTGCTTTCTGTCTGTTAACCAATTTTCTATCCATGTCAGTACCCTACCCCCAATACCATGTGCTCTAATTTTGCCCACTAATCTCCTATGTGGGATCTTGTCAAAGGCTTTCTGAAAGTCGAGGTACACCACATCCACCGGCTCTCCCCTGTCAATTTTCCTAGTTACATCATCAAAAAATTCCAGTAGATTAGTCAAGCATGATTTCTCCTTCGTAAATCCACGCTGAAACTAATACCACAATAACTCTTGCGCCAGTCTTCCAGACAATCTAGTCTCCCAAAAATGTATGTACATGATGTCATCTCTCTTGCACTACATTCAACCCTGGATCATCTTGTTAATAAGAAGACCTATGTTGGGATGCTATTCATTGACTACAGCTCAGCATTCAACCCATAATACCAAATAAACACATCCCTAAACGTCTGGACTTGTGGCCTTCATCTGCAACTGGACATCTTGACTGGCAGGCTTCTGTTGGTTAGAATGTATTAGGACAACAACACAACCTTGAACATCAGCAAGAAGAAAAAATTGGTTATTGACCTAAGGAAGTGAGGGGTTGGATACGGCCCTGTCCTCATCGACAGAGTTGCTATAGAGATCAAATCTTGTCAAGTCAAGTTTAATGTCATGTGCACAAGTATGATGAGGTACAGTGCAATAAAAATCTTGCGGCAATAGACAGCCACACCCACACAATGTTAATTATATGTAATTTATACCTAACTTACACAATTATGCACATGGCAGTGAACAGAATACGACGGTACATATAAAAAGACAATAGCGCAAATGTACATAATTAGAAAAAAAACATGCAGTGGTTCACAGCTTCAACTTCCTTGGCATACACATCGCCAGCCATCAATGGTCCTTTCACACATGTGTAGTGATCAAGAAAGCATTTCATTGACCTCTGAGAAGATTTGGCATGACCTTGAGATTTCACTTGAATTTCTACTGATGCGAAAATATTTTCTCTAGAAAATATTCTGATATACATCTCAATCTGGTATGGAAACTGCTTTGCTCTGCTCTTGACCACTTAAACCTGCAAAGAATGGTGGACACAACCCAATCAATCAAAGACTCGTCACTTCCTTCCAACCAGTCCATCTTCCTAATGCATTGCAACAGGTAGGCTGAAATATCATCAACTATGCCTTCCACTTTAGCCATTCCCTTTGCTCTCTTCCACCTTCTGGGAGAAGATACAGGAGCTTGAAAGCCTGGATGCCCAGACTTAAGAACATCTTCCTCACTGCTATCAGACTCCTGAACAAATCACCTCTTTCACATCCCATTCCTGGAGGTGCTATTATGTACCCTTATTCTTAACTCTGTGTAGGAAGGAACTGCAGATGTTGGTTGACACCGAAGATGGACACAAAATGCTGAAGTAACTCAGCGGGACAGGCGGCATTTCTGGAGAGAAGGAATGAGTGACGTTTCGGGTTGAGACCCTTCTCTTAATTCTACCTGGTTGGGTTATTCTGTTGTACTTTAATATTCCTGTGAATAAGGAATTCAGTTACACTCTGGTGTACTTGACACTAAGCTAATCTGAATCTGAACTTAAATGTGAATCTTGCAAGAAAAATTCAAATCAAATGCAATAGCCTCCAGTTACCTAACTTGGTCCCAAGTCCTTTCTTGAACATATGCTTCACTATTATTATTCAACCTGTGTTATTGCAGGTTTTAATTAGCAGTCAGTGTAGAATTGAATCCTTTCATTTTACAAACCCTTGTCATCAATTATACAGTTTTGTCATCAATTTAGAACACAGCAAAATACATTTGTTTTGTGCTCTCATAAGACAACTCAAATAACATAGGAGGCTTTTATTGTTTATTCAGATGACATGTTTCATAATAATAAAACAGGTAAATATATGCATCTTTGACTGCATCATGTATTGCCCAATTGTAAGTGCATAATACAGACCAAAACTCCTATTTATAGAATTATCCCATAATGAAATCTTTGAGTGGAGAGAGGTACACACGACCAAAATAAGGATAAACCAATTAGTTCATAAGACCCATTCAACGTGACAATGTTAACAGAATTAAACTTACCCTAGCCATCTCTCGTTTATTACAGGGACACAGTCATAAGAGAAGTAAAAGGATGAAAAATGAGAAACATAAGCCAATTTAATAAATAGATGTACTTTAAAATATCACACTGTAATGAATTTTGAAAGCAGAATATAAATGCTGTTTCTACAAAATAGTGCATTGATAAACTGACTTGGAACTTCTAGGTATGGAGTGTTCTTATTCAATTTCTTGCCAGCAATTAAATGATCATAGGGACCATGGTAGCTTGGTCACCACTCCTGTTAACTCCCCTCCTTTCAACAACAAGAACTTCATACTTCTGCAAAAACGTGATGACATGCCCGAAAGCTAACATTTACTTCTATAAATTACTGTGCTGTTCCCTTCACCATCCACTTCCTCCCCCTGCCCCTCTCCCTGCCCCCTCCCCTTCTTCATTGCCCCCTTTTTGATTCAAATGAACTAATCGAAAGACAACTTTCCTCATTTATGTCCATCCTTAATTGCCTTGGACTCAGGAAGTTGTTAAATGGCGATCACATTCATGGATAGACTGAAGAAGGGTCTCGACCCGAATCGCCACCTATCCTTTTCCTCCGGAGATGCTGCTTGAACCGTTGAGTTGCTCCAGCACTTTGCATCTATCTTTGGTATAAACCTGCATGTTTCTACATGTTACAACATTCATGGAAGCGCAGGCCAAGCCAAATAAGGAAGGCAGCTTTTTTTTCTCTGAACGTCATTAGTGAATCGGAAAGGTTTTTACAAATATTAGTTGCCATTACTAGATTTAACTATGATCGCACATTCTTGTAATACTGGAATTACTGGAATTTAAATTCCCCAGTCGTCTCTGCATCAGTCTAGGAATTTAATACAGCCCTAATATAGCCTTTGTTTTCAAATGACTTCATTTTGATTTCAATCTCCTTAACTCAAGTCAACATTTTAAAGTTTAAAAAGAACCAGGTTTGAAATAACCTGATCACCAACAGGGATAGATTTCAACTTTGTGCAATAATATACCCGATGGCAGAAGACACCAATCCATTTTACATCTCTCTCTAGTCACTGGAGATTCGTAAAAGAGATTGCTAATTCATTGTCAACCTTTTACATAATTGTCAACTCTCTTCCCCATTAACTTACTGATGAGAATGCCAGAATAATGCGGAAAAGTGGACAACTATATGGTTTATAAGATCGTGACGACTCTTTGAAAGGACCTTACAAATAGTACAATATTTCTGTTCTTTCCCCACAATCCTGCAGTGCTTATTCAATTCTGCTCATCAAGTCATAGGCTAGGAATCCTAAATTACCTCTTGATGAATGCAGCTTCAATAACATTCAAGAAATTTGCCACCATGGAGGAAATAGCGGTTTGCTTGATAGGTACCCCATCAACAACAATTCACTCACTCCACCTCCGATGCACTATAGCAGTATTTGTACAGGATGCACTGTAGTATCTCATCAGGACTATCAGGACTTTATCATCTTCTGAACCTTTCACTAGAAGGACAATGGCAGCAAAAGCACAGGAACATCACCATCTGGAGTTACCTTCCAAATTACCCACATCATGTGGATTTGGAAATATACCACTATGTCAAAATCCTGGAAATCTCTCCCTAACAACATTGTGAGTATACCCACATCTCAAGGAGATAAATGGTTCAAGAAGGCAGTTCACTACCATCTTCTCAACGGCAACTAAGGATGGCGTTTAAATACTGGCTCAGTTTGCGCTGCCCCATCCCTTGAGTGAATAAAAAGAACACTTTCAAATACTCCAAAGTAGATTGCAAGAAGTGGGAATTCACTTTACCTCTGTATTGCTTCTAATTCTTTTGCTACTATAATTCTGTGTGTTTTGAAAGATGAGTTTGGTTTAGTTTATTGTCACATGTACCAAAGTACAGTGAAAAGCTTTTGTTGCGTGCTAATCCACAGTGCACGATTAAGGGAATAATGTGAATAGCGTTTAGTGCAAGATAATGTCCTGTAATGTCCGATCAAAGATAGTCCAAGGGTTTCCAATGAGGTAGAGTAGCTTAGGACTGTTCTCTTGTTGTTAGTAGGATAGTTCAGTTGCCTGATAACAGCTGGGAAAAAATTGTCCCTGAATCTGGAGGTGTGTGTTTTCACACTTCTATACCTCTTGCCTGATGGGAGAGAGGAGAAGAGGGAGTGGCCAGGGTCCGACTTGTCCTTGGTGGCCTTGCCGAGGCAGTGTGAGGTGAAAATGGAATCAATGGAAGGAAGGTTAGTTTATGTGATGGTCTGGGTTGCGCCACAATTCTGTGCAATTTCATGCGGTCTTGGTTGGAGCTGTTTCCAAACCATGTTGTGATGCATCACAATAAAATGCTTTCTATGGCGCATCTGTAGAAGTCTGTGAGAGTTGCTTGAGACATGTCGAACCTCCTAAACCTTTTAAGGAAGTAGAGGCATTGGTGTGCTTTCTTGGCCATTTGCTTCAATATGGGTGGTCCAGGAGATGTTGCTGGTGATATTGCAACAGTAACCCTGGGACGAGGCATACTTGAGTATGAAGGAATGGACACCATTGGCCTTCTGCTCAAAGCGAGCATAGAAAGCATTAAGTTAATCAGGCAGGCCCACACTGTCACCAGTGATGTTGCCTGACTTCACTTTGTAGCCAGTTATAGTATTCAGACCTTGCCACATCCTTCATGATTATAGCAGGACTTAAGTTTGTCCTGATATTATCTCTTGCATCTTGGAAGACATGCCAAATTTCTAGAGCCTTCTGAGAAAATAAAGTACCATTAACAGATCCAAGTATCATTAAGTGCCATCTTACTGCTTCTGATAGTAACCCCAGTACAGACATTAGAAGTCTGGCCTATATTTACTGAGTTTAATGCACTTCCCTTTATTTGACCAAAAATACCAGACATTTTTTCCTTTGGCAACACTTCTATATCTAAGCCAGCAATATAGAAGACTGTGGTCAGAATCTCTTTCAATCCCCACCATTACTCTCCTTGGCACCTCAGATGTGTCCCAGCTGAGGGAGGTGATGAAGGATAGAATATAACTCAATGGGTATTTTTTCTTTTTTGAATACAGTGGCACAGTGGTAGAGTTGCTGCCCAACAGCACAGAGACCCAGGTTCAATCCTAACTACGGTGCTATCTGTACAGAGTTTGTACGTTCTCCCTGTGACCACATCGATTTTCTCTGGGTGCTCCAGTCCCCCCCCCCCCCACATTCCAAAGACATGCAGGTTTGTACATTTATTGATTTCTGTAAACTGTAGTGTGTAGGACAGGGTAAGATGATTGTTGGTCGACGTGGACTCACTAGAGTTGCTGCCTTACAGCGAATGCAGCACTGGAGACTCAAGTTCAATCCTGACTACGGGCGCCGTCTGTACGGAGTTTGTACGTTCTCCCCGTGACCTACGTGGGTTTTCTCCGAGATCTTCGGTTTCCTCCCACACTCCAAAGACGTACAGGTATGTAGGTTAATTGGCTGGGCAAATGTTTTTAAAAAATTGTCCCTCGTGAGTGTAGGATAGTGTTAGTGTGCGGGGATCGCTGGGCGGCGCGGACCCGGTGGGCCAAATGGCCTGTTTTCATGCTGTATCTCTAAACTAAACTGACTCTAAAACTAAATACCTCCAAATTGTTGAGCCACCCTCTGAAGATTTCTAAAAGACAATATCTTCACCTTAGGAAGGGAACCAAAGTAGAAACAGTATTCGAGAAGGAATCAGACCAAAAACTTGAACCACATAAAGATCATTGATATATATCTTTTTTTTGTTGCTTATCGATTCCAACTGGATTCACTGTCCCAAACCTCATGACTCTGGCATGGACCTTAATTACTGGCAAATGATAATCTCTAATGAGCTCCCCATTTGGCTGCCATGATGGTGTGTATTTATAAAGAATTGCTGTCCATTAGCTGCAAATATACCATAAATTATTAAAATACCTTGCTACCAGACAGGAACCTCAAAATCTTCCAGGACCTAGATTTCTTTTTTAGCATTGAGTGTGCTCACTTCAGCAAGACTCACAAACTTGTAGATTATTAGCAAAAATGTTGAAATAATTGTAAAACTCACCACTGCAGCAATTCCCTGTATACTTTGATTTTAGATTTAGAGATACAGCGCAGAAACAGGCCCTTCGGCCCACCGGGTCCGCGCCGCCCAGCGATCCCCACACACTAACACTATCCTACACTCACGAGGGACAATTTTTTAAAAACATTTGCCCAGCCAATTAACCTACATACCTGTACGTCTTTGGAGTGTGGGAGGAAACCGAAGATCTCGGAGAAAACCCACGTAGGTCACGGGGAGAACGTACAAACTCCGTACAGACGGCGCCCATAGTCAGGATCGAACCTGAGTCTCCGGTGCTGCATTCCCTGTAAGGCAGCAACTCTACCGCTGCGCCACCGTGTCGCACACTTTGTCAACCCCTCCCCTCCAAACCTGCCCTATCCATGCACCTTCCTAACTATTCAGAGGAAGGCAGGATAGGAGTGAGTGCGGGGATTGGCTGAACAATTAAATTAGAAGTTTGGTAAATTGGCCAATTAGTCAATTATTTGCCTGGATAACATGCTTCTTGGGCATAACTGCTAGGTTACAAAACTCATATCAAATTCCCTAAATAGAATACTGTCCGATAATTTGCACAAGATAGCATTTGCTATTATTTTTGCACCAAGGTTATGGAGTATCAGGTGCGAGAAGATGCATGATTAATCTTGAATATTCAAAGTTGCTCCTGAGATGACTTGCTCTTTCATTGACTTCTACATGTGAGAATTTCATTGTTCCATTTTGGCACATATGACAATAAAACACTGTTGACACTCTTGACTCTTGTATCTTGCTGTCTAGCTCATGAATGCAATGCATTAAATGACATGAAGTTGTTTTTGAGTAGAAGAAAAAGGGCACAGGGGAATCAAATGCAAATTGCCACTGTTAGTTTGTCTGAAGTGAACCAAAGTGTTTTTTTTGCAGAATAATTTACATCCTTGCATTTAAAGATCCTTGGGTCGAAAGAAGGGTCCCGACTTGAAATGTCATGTGTCAGTCTATAAGTCTGAAGGGTCCTGACCTGAAATATTATTTGTCCATTCCCTCCATTTATGCTGCCAGTTCGCTGTATTCATCCAGCACTTCTTGTTTTGCTCATGATTCCTGCATTTGCAAATTATTGTGTCTATAATCCTTGCATGTTTAGTTACTTCTAAATAAGGTGTCAAAGCCTTTTTAACATCAATGGTCAAGTGACAATTGTCCTCCAAGATACTAAATTATTAAAACTGCGGAATCTCCCAGTTTATGTTGAATTTTTTATAAATCTTAGATTTTATCTTTAGACATAAATTGTTTGTCTTTTTTTCTTGATTCCTGGAGTCATAAAGTGATACAGTGTGGAAACAGACCCTTCAGCCCAACTTGCCCACACCAGCCAACATATCCCAGCTACACTAGTCCCACCTGCCCGCGTTTGGTCCATATCCCTCCAAACCTGCCCTATCCATGCACCTTCCTAACTATTCCGAGGAAGGCAGGATAGGAGTGCGGGGATTGGCTGAACAATTAAATTAGAAGTTTGGTACATTGGCCAATTAGTCAATTTAGTAGCTGATATAAGCAAGACTTGCACAAGGAGTGCGGCCCTGTCGAAGGAAGTGCCCTGTGAGAAAAGTGCAAGTCTTTGGCTGTGAGTCTAGTGCCCTGTGAGAAAAGTGCAAGTCTTTGGCTGTGAGTCTTTGGTGAGGAGCCTGAGGTGAGGAGGATACATTTGTTTTTGAGACTGATTTGTTTTTTGAGACACTAAAGTAATGGGAGATAATTTGGTGCAGTGTGTTTCCTGCAGGATGTGGGAATGTAGGGACATCGCTAGAGCTTCTGGGAGCTACACCTGCAAGAATTGTGTCCAGGTGCAGCTCCTGAATGCACGTGTTGTGGAGTTGGAGAACCAGCTGGATGACCTCAGGGCCATCCGGGAATACGAGAGTTTTCTGGACAGGACCTACTGTGATGCTGTCACACCAAGGGTCCAGGTCGAACGAAGGTGGGAGACCGTTTCAAAGGGGTGTAAACATGGACTACAGTGGACCACGGTGGCTGTGCTTATTGCAAACAGGTACACCCTCTTGGGAGCTGTCGGGGCAGAAGACACTTCCAGTCCGAATGGCGGACAGGTCGGTGGCTCTAATCCAGGCAAGGAGACTCGACCGGGGAGACCGTAGTCGGGATGAGCCATAGTAGTGGGTGACTCCCTTGTCCGAGGTACGGACAGTAGATTCTGTGGTGGCAGGCGGGACTTGAGGATGGTCTGTTGCCTCCCTGGTGCCAGAGTTCAAGACATCATGGACCGGCTTCAGAACATCCTAGTGAGGGAAGGCGAGTAGTTGTGCACGTGGGCACGAATGACATCAGGAGGAAGAGGAAGGAGGTACTGCAACGTGAGTTTAGAGAGTTAGGAAGAAGGGTTAAGAAGTAGGACGTTGAGGGTGGTTATCTCTGGATTGCTTCCTGTACTTCATGCTAGTGAGGGCAGGAATAGAGAGATCGGGGATATGAATGTATGGCTGTGGGGTTGGTGCAGGGAGCAGGGATTTAGATTTCTAGACCACTGGGATCTCTTGTACAGGGGTGACCTGTACAAAAGGGAAGGCTTACAACTTAACAGCAGGGGGTGCCTTCTGGCAGGCAGGTTTGCTAGTGTTACAAGTGTGGGTTTAAACGAAGTAGTGGGGAGGAGGGGTTGACAAATTGGGAATATGAAGATGGAGTTAAAGGGGCAGCGAATACAGGAGAAATTGCAAAGGACTCTCGAATAAATGGGAAGGAAAGTTCGAGATGGGATAAGAGAGTAAGGTTAGGACCAATGGTGACCGGTGTGAGAGGGGAAGAGAACACCGAAGTTAAAGTGTTGTATTTAAATGCGCGAAGTATAAAAAATAAAGTGGATGAGCTTGAGGCTCAGTTAGACATTGGCATGTATGATGTTGTGGGAATTATAGAGACATGGCTACAAGAGGACCAGGGCTGGGAACTGAATATTCAGGGGTATACGACCTATCGAAAAGACAGACAGATGGGCAGAGGGGGTGGGGTCACTCTGTTGGTAAGGAATGATATTCACTCCCTTGCAAGGGGTGACATAGAATCAGGAGATGTGAAATCAGTATGGATAGAAATGAGGAATTGTAAGGGTAAAAATACCCTAATGGGAGTTATCTACAGGCCCCCAAACAGTAGCCTCAACATAGGGTGCAAGTTGAATCAAGAGCTAAAACTGGCATGTCGCAAATGTAATGCTACGGTGGTTATGGGAGATTTCAACATGCAGGTAGACTGGGAAAACCAGGTTGGTACTGGACCCCAGGAAAGGGAGTTTGTGGAGTGCCTCCGAGATAGATTCTTAGAACAGCTTGTACTGGAGCCTACCAGGGAGAAGGCAATTCTGGATTTAGTGTTGTGTAATGAACCTGATTTGATAAGGGGACTCAAAGTAAAAGAGCCATTCATGGAGGCAGTGATCATAATATGATGTTTTAATCTGCAAATTGAGAGGGATAAGGGAAAAGCGGAAGTGTCAGTATTACAGTATAGCAAAGGAGATTACAGAGGCATGATGGGAGGAGTTGGCTGCGCCTAACGGCTGCGGCTCTCTGGCAGTCTGTTTGTCTTTTTTTCTTTTTTTTGTTTGTGTCGGTGTTGGGATGGTTTTTGTTTCTGTTTTTGGCTGTGTATGTGTGGGGGGGGTGGGTGTGTGTTGGGGGGGGGATGGGTGTGTGTTGGGGGGGGTGGGTGTGTGTTGGGGGGGGGTGGGTGTGTGTGGGGGGGGGTGGGTGTGTGTGGGGGGGGGTGGGGGGAAACCTTTCTTTTATTAGGTCTCTTCCCCGGGGCGCAGCTCGCCCGCGGGGCCTTCCATCGCCCGGCGCGGCTCGGCCACTGGACTTAACATCGCCGGCGCGGCTCGGCCGCGGGACGTTTCAGATCCCGGTGCGGCTCGGCTGCGGGACTTAACATCGCCGGCGCGGCTCGGCTGCGGGACTTAACATCGCCGGCGCGGCTCAGCCGCGGGACGTTTCAGTGCCCGGTGCGGCTCGGCTGCGGGACGTTTCAGTGCCCGGTGCGGCTCGGCCGCGGGACTTAACATCTCCGGCGCGGCTCGGCCGCGGGACGTTTCAGTGCCCGGCGCGGCTCGGCTGCGGGACGTTTCAGTGCCCGGTGCGGCTCGGCCACGGGACGTTTCGGTGCCCGGTGCGGCTCGGCCGCTGGACTTAACATCGCCCGGTGCGGCCGCGGGACGTTTCAGTGCCCGGGGCGGCTCGGCCGCAGGGCCTTCCATCCCCTTGCGGGGGTTGTGCGTGTCGGTTGCCTCGGTAGGGGTCGAGCTGTCTGTCCGTGGGTGCGGGGGGAGGAGAGGGGAAGTTTTGTTGCCTCCATCACAGTGAGGGTTGTTTGGAGTCACTGTGATGGATGTTTGTGTTGGGGTCGGGTGTCCTGTGTTCTTTTCTTTTTTGCTGTGTCTTGTGACTGCTGAAATTTCGTTCGGTGTTTGTGCCGAGTGACAAATAGTTTTGTTATGTTATGTTATGTTATATGAGGCAGGAGCTGGCTAGATTTGACTGGAAGGAGACCTTAGCAGGGAAGACGGTAGAACAGCAATGGCAGGTATTCCTGGGAATAATGCAGAAGTTGCAGGATCAATTCATCCCAAAGAGGAGGAAAGATTCTAAGGGGAGTAAGAGGCACCCATGGCTGACGAGGGAAGTCAAGGACAGCATAAAAATAAAAGAGAAGTATAACATAGCAAAGAAGAGCGGGAAGCCAGAGGATTGGGACACTTTAAGAGTAACAGAAGATAACTAAAAAGGCAATACGGGGAGAAAAGATGAGGTACGAAGGTAAGCTAGCCAATAATATAAAGGAAGATAGTAAAAGCTTCTTTAGATATGTGAAGAGGAAAATAATAGTTAAGGCAAATGTGGGTCCCCTGAAGACAGAAGCAGGGGAATTTATTATGGGGAACAATGAAATGGCAGACGAGTTGAACAGGTACTTTGGATCTGTCTTCACTAAGGAAGATACAAACAATCTCCCAGATGTTCTATTGGCCAGAGATCCTAGGGTGATGGAGGAACTGAAGGAATTTCACATTAGGCAGGAAATAGTGTTCGGTAGATTGATGGGACTGAAGGCTGATAAATTCCCAGGGACTGATCGTCTGCATCCCAAGGTACTTAAGGAGGTGGCTCCTTAAGTACAAGAAATTATAGACCAGTTAGTCTGACATCAGTGGTGGGGAAGATGCTGGAGTCAATTATAAAAGACGAAATTGCAGAGCATTTGGATAGCAGTAACAGGATCGTTCCGAGTCAGCATGGATTTACGAAGAGGAAATCATGCTTGACTAATCTTCTGGATTTTTTGAGGATGTATCTAGGAAAATGGACAGGGGAGAGCCAGTGGATTTAGTGTACCTTGACTTTCAGAAAGCCTTCGACAAGGTCCCACATAAGAGATTAGTGGGCAAAATTAGAGCACATGGTACTGGGGGTAGGGTACTGACATGGATAGAAAATTGGTTGGCAGATAGAAAGCAAAGAGTGGGGATAAGTGGGTCCCTCTCAGAATGGCAGGCAGTGACTAGTGGGGTACCGCAAGGCTCGGTGCTGGGACCGCAGCTATTTACAATATACATTTAATGACTTGGATGAAGGGATTAAAAGTACCATTAGCAAATTTGCAGATGACACAAAGCTGGGTGGCAGTGTGAACTGTGAGTAAGATGGCTATGAGATTGCAGGGTGACTTGGGCAGGTTGTGTGAGTGGGCGGATGCAAGGCAGATGCAGATTAATGTGGATAAGTGTGAGGTACAACTTGAGCGAGACTTTCTCGTATACCCTCAAAGTTGGCCTTACCCCAATTTAGCATTTTAACATGTGGGGCCTCTCTGTCCCTATCCATAACTATCTTAAATCTAATTGAACAGTGATCACTGGTCCCAAAAGGCTCCTCCACACACATCTCATTCACTTGCCCTTCCAAATTTCCCAAGATCAAGTGTCCCCTCTCACACATGGGGCCCTCCACATATTGCTGTAGAAAACTCTCCTGAACACCTTTGAGGAATTGCACCCCATCTAAACCTTTCACACAATGATTTTCCCAGTCAATATTGGGAAAGTTAAAATGCCCTACTATAACAACCTTATTCGACCTGCAGCTGTCTGCAATCTTCTGGCATATTTGTTCTTCTAATTCCCTTTCACTATTTGGGGGCCTGTAGTACACCCCCAACAAGGTGATCATCCCTTGTTCCTCAGCTCCACCCATATAGACGACACTAGACGAACCAATTGTAATGTCACCTCTCACCACTGCCATGATGTCCTCCTTAACTAATAATAGTTAACCATTCCTAGATCGCTCTTTTCCTCACTGCAGACCCTTAAGTTCTCAGTTTGGCACAATATTTTATATATGTTTAGTTTATTATTGCCACATGTACCGAGGTACAGTGAAAAGCTAGTGTTTACATGCTATCCAGTCAAATAAAAAAATATACATGAATACAATCAAACCCTCCACAGTGCACAGATATAGGATAAAACAAAATATTATCAACATCAAACTGGAAAAGAGAAATCCAATAAAAGTTTCACAATACGTATGGACAATACGTGTAATAATTTCACACCAGAGACTATTTTGCAATATCTGAGACTCAATGAGAAATATTTTCTTTTTTCGTTGGGGTTCTGTTTATTTTAAACATTTATAAAGGGAATCTAATATCTTTAAATCTGTTTTTAATGTGCTGATTTAAAAAAAGTAAAATTCCTCCTGTTGTATTATCTTTGTCATGCGGAGGAAAAATAAATGCCAGATGTATCAGCAATCCCACAAGTTAATTGAAGCATATAACATATTCAATTTTTATATTTGAATTGGCATTGGAAAGTTTAAGAAAATTATAATGAGATGCCAATTAATGAAACCTTGAATTAAATTAGATTAGATTAGTTTATTATCAAAACTCCAGGGTGCAATGAAATTCCTTGCTCAGATGCAGCTCACATAGTAAACAGTATATCTAGTTATGATATATACCACAATAAATTGAAATGCAAACCAGCACAGTGGTGCAAGATTATAGTGCAAAAGTTCCTAAATTCATGAATCATGGGAGCAGAATTAGTCCATTCGGCCGGTCTATCTTCCCCTCTCAACCTCATTCTCCTACTTTCTCTCCATAACCTTTGACACCCTTACTAATCAAGAATCCATCAATCTCTGCTTTAAAAATCCCAATGACATGGCCTCCACAGCCATCTGTGGCAATGAATTCCACAGATTCAACACCCTTCGACTAAAGAATCTCCTTATCTCCTTTCTAATGGTAGTCCTTTTATTCTGAGGCTGTACCCCCTGGTCCTAGACTCTCCCACAAGTGCAAAACATCCTCTCCACATCCACTCTATCCAAGTCTTTCACTATTCCGTAAGTTTAAATTAGGTCCCCATCATCCTTCTAAACTCCAGTGAGTACAGGCTCAGTGCCTTCAAACATTAACAAAATCCGAGCAGTGCAAAAAAAAAAGTTAAAATACAAGAATGGAATAACTGGAGTTAAAAATAAGAGTATGTACAGTAACTCTGGGAATAGGGTGTGAATCTGATAGCAGTGGGAAAAAGCTGAACACACTTGGAGCACTGTGTTCAGCTTTTGTCACCCTGCTATAGGAAAGATGTCATTAAACTGGATAGCAGGTGAGTGGGTGAAGAAGGGGGAGGGATGAGGGGGGGGGGTGGAGGGGGGGGGAGGGGGGGTGGAGGGGGGGGGGAGGGGGGGTGGAGGGGGGGGGGAGGGGGGGTGGAGGGGGGGGGGGAGGGGGGGGAGTGGAGGGGGGAGGGGGGTGGAGGGGGGGGTGGAGGGGAGGGGGGGTGGAGGGGGAGGGGGAGGGGGGGGTGGAGGGGGGGGTGGAGGGGGGGGAGGGGGGGAGGGGGGGGGAGGGGGGGGGTGGAGGGGGGTGTGGGGGGGTGGAGGGGGGGTGGGGGGGTGGAGGGTGGGTGGGGGGGGAGGGGGGGGGTGAGGGGGGGTGAGGGGGGGGAGGGGGGAGGGGGGGAGGGAGGAGGGGGGGGTGGAGGGGGTGAATTAGCGGCAGCTCGTCGGCCTGGACCCCCCCCCACTCATTGGCCGCCACTCCCGTCACTTGGGCGGGTCCCATTGTGACGTCAAATACGTTTGATGGCCAGTGACTTGGAAAAGGTAATTTTTAAACTTTGAAATGGCTCTAACATTAAAAATATAAGACCAATTTGAATGAAATTGCATTAAGGTGATCCCAGGCCAATGGTGAGTAAGGTGGTCCTAAATTTGTCGCATTATCATGTGACGGGGGCACAAAAATAAGGAAGGATCAAACAAACAAGATGAGAGTTTTACATATATATATATATAGACAGACAGACAGCGGGACAGGCAGCAATTCTGGAGTGAAGGGTCGCGACCCGAAACATCACCCATTCCCTTTCTCCAGAGATGTTGCCTGTCCCGCTGTTACTCCAGCTTTTTGTATCTATCTTCCGTTGTCTGTATGAACTTTGATGTTCTCTGTGACCTCGCGGGTTTTCTCAGGGTTGCACCTGTTTCCTCCCACCTTCCAAAGATGTGCGGGTGTGTAGGTTAAATGGCTTCTGTAAATTGTCCCTAGAGTGGAGGATAGAACGGGGTGATCGTTGGTCAGCGCGGAGGGCGTTGCTGGGCCGAAAGGCCTGTCTCCATGCTGTATCTTTAAAACCTAAAACTATAACTACTAAACATTTCCAATCGGTCGTTTTGTTTAACCTAAAACATTTTTTTTTGAGCTGGAGTTGATTATAGAGTCAGGAGGGTAGTCAAGCCATGGTGGGATTTTAAAGAATGTTAAAATCGAGATGTTGTTTCACAAGAACGAGTTGTAATTCGGCAAGGACGTTGGTAAAGGAGACTTGTGGACACAGCACAAGCGACCTGGGAAATCTGAGGGTTACAGAAATTGGGGTGGGAGAGGCCCACGCAGTTCTGTGCTCAACACTGCGTGGCGTTTGGACAGTCTTGTGCTATCATTACTGCAAATAAACTGCAGCAGACCTGACCAGTATCCTACAGGGTGTAAGGGGTACAGTCAAAAGAAAGCTTGATAAGATGGGGGACATCATCTATGGCTATGGAGCAGAACGATATGGAGTAAGGGAGGAAAAGGAAAGGGCACCCGCTTTGGAAAGCAAGTCCAGACGGCAAAAGGAGATGGAATGCCTAATCCGGGAGAGAAGGCAGCTCAAGAAGCAGTGGAGAAAGTCTTCTGATAGTGAGAAGGAGGGCATCAACATTCTCCAGGGAAACATCAAAAGCCGTTTAGCAACCCTGAGACGAGCAGAATACCTGCGGAAATCACGAAAAAAGAAAGAACGAACGAGATCACGCTTCTTCAAGGACCCCTATAAGTTCGTAAAATCACTTTTCATCAAAGAAAAGGGAGGAAACCTGAAAACATCAAGGCAGGAGCTAGACGAGCATCTGAAAAGAATACATGTGGATGACAAGAGACACATGAAGACAGCTATTCCATCGGACATTCCACTAATTGAACAACCAGAGCACCAGATGGACATTAGTCCTCCAAAGTGGAGGGAGGTGGAACAGACAGTAAAGCGGGTAAGAGCATCTTCAGCCCCAGGGCCAAATGGGGTTCTGTATCGACTCTACAACAGTGCTCCTGATGTTCTTCGCTTCCTGTGGAGGCTAATGAGAGTGGCTTGGGAGAAGAGAATTATACCCAAAGCATGGCGCAGGGCAGGTGGAGTCCTGATTCCAAAAGAGAAGGAAACCACAGATATCAGCCAATTCCGCCCTATCAGTCTCCTCAATGTAGAGGGTAAAATCTTCTTCAGCATCATAGCTCAGAGGATGACCAGCTATTTAGAGAGAAACAACCTTGTGGATACAACAGTCCAAAAAGCAGGCATCCCAGGGTTCTCTGGATGTCTCGAACATACCAGTATGATTTGGCACCAAATCCAGACTGCAAGAAGAGAGATCTGCATGTCGTTTTCCTTGACCTTGCCAATGCATTCGGAACTGTCCCACAGTTTCCTCTGGGCATCCTTTGACTTCTTCAGGATACCAGAGACTATCGCAAGCCTTGTCAAGGGTTATTTTCAAGATCTGCAGCTCTGTTTCACCACGCCAGACTTTACCACCACATGGCACTGCATGGAGATTGGCATAATGGCAGGGTGTACCATCTCCCCATTGATTTTTACAATGGCTATGGAAGTTATCATAAGGGCCTCCAAGTGGGTGGTGGGAGGCGAGCGGCTGAAGTCTGGAGTCCGTCTACCACCCATCAGGGCCTACATGGATGACATGACAATTATAACAACAACAGCACCTTGCACCAGGCGCCTTTTAGGGAAGCTTCAAGAGAACATCACTGGGGTTAGAATGAAATTTAAGCCATCCAAATCAAGAAGCATTTCTATAATCAAAGGCAAACTGACAGATCAAAGGTTTTTCATTGATCAAGAACCAATCTCAACTGTGTCAGAGAAGCCAATCAAAAGTCTGGGAAGATGGTATGACTAAACTGAAGGACACTGATCAGGCAAATGAGCTTAGGCAAGAAATCATCAAAGGTCTAGCGAACATTTGCTGCCTGGAAAGCTGAAAATCTGGTGCCTGCAGTTTGGGTTACTACCTCGCCTTATGTGGCCACTAACAATGTATGACATCACCCTCACAAGAGTTGAGAAGATGGAAAGACTAATCAGCTCTTTTGTGAGAAAGTGGTTATGTGTTCCTCGATGCCTGAGCAGCGTAGGCTTGTACGGTCAGGGGCTACTCCAGCTGCCTCTCTCTAGCCTCACAGAGGAGTTCAAGTGCACTAAAGTCAGACTAGAGATGACCCTGGCAGAATCGAGGGACACTGTCATCCGAGCTGCTGTCCCAACCCTGGCAACAGGAAAGAAGTGGACGGCTAAGAATGCGACACAGCCGGCAAAATCTGCTCTCCACCAAGGCGACATGATTGGGCAAGTCTAACACAGAAGAAGTGGCTTGGGGCTTGGCGGAAAGTGACCTTGCTGGAACAAGGCATCCTCACTGGAGCGCCGGAAGTTGGTCACGGCCGAAGTCCGCCGACAGGAGGAGTCGAGTAGGTGTGCCAAGGCTGTGTCGTAAGCTAAACAGGGCCAGTGGATGAGATGGGAGAGTGTGGAAAACCGGAAGATCAGCTGGAAGGACATGTGGGAGATGGAGGCGAGCAGGATAAGCTTCCTCATTCGGGCAACCTATGATGTCCTTCCTAGCCAAAGCATCTCAACCAATGGCTGGGCGAAGATCCATCATGCCCCCTGTGTTCAACACCAGCCACGCTTAAGCACATCCTCACTGGGTGTAAAGTAAGCCTCTCCCAAGGATGGTACACCTGGAGACATAATCAAGTGCTCAAATGCCTGGCAGCGACTCTGGAAAGCAGGAGAACAACCAACAATGCCCTGCCACCCAGAACAACCAACCCAGTTATGCCAATTGCCTTTGTTCGGGAGGGGGAACAAAAGCAACGGAAAATTCCACCAAGGACAAGGTTTGGACAGCTGGAGGCAGCCCGGGATTGGCAGATGCTGGTGGATGTGGACCAACGGCTTACAGTTCCATCAGAGATAGCCATCACCAACTTGAGGCCTGATCTTGTCCTCTGGTCGAACTCTCAGCGCATGGTGTATTTTGTGGAGCTCACAGTCGCTTGGGAGGATGCTGTGCAGCGGAGGCAAAACAGCGGGCTGGAGAGCAAAGATCTGCCCGGTAGAAGTTGGATGTCGAGGATTTGTGGCAACATCTACCGTAAGACTGATGAAGGACCTGGGGATCAGCGGACAAGCCCTACGCCAGGCTATCAAGGAAACATCACGGGTGGCAGAGTGGAGTAGCCAGTGGCTCTGGCTGAAGAGGAAAGACCCCATCTGGTCTCCCAAATAAGCCGGCTAGGCAGATGCAGATGGTGGTTCTGGGACACCAGAATGCACTGCTGAGCCTACTGGAGACGTCGTGGGTCCAATCAGCGAAACGTCGATGAAAGTAGGTGCTCACGTGATAACCCCAATGACGTGTCTGCCCAGCCTTTCTCAACATCGGAGGAGCATAGGTGAGTGCATAAGCCTCCCATCACCACCGGGAGCAAGTTGACATTTGGCACTTTGTCTTTCTAACATCTTGTCCTGTGTATTTGGAAACAAACATGCATGTAAACATTTTGAGCAGATTTGGCACCCGAATTACCCAAACGGGTTGTTTCCCGCGTTCTCTTATCGGCCAGTCTTGTGTTGGGTGGAATTCTTACACTCAAACAGCGTTTTATTTAAGCAACGTGCTACAGGTGCGAGGTTGGAGATTTCAACTCCAAGTTTCTAAGAGATTCCGTTCCTATGACTTTGTTTGCAATGCAAAGGTTCACTAACCCAGAGTGTCCTGATGGTAATGAAGGAATAACATGGAATGTAGGAATCGGGGTTGTGGACTGTGTGTCCTACACCGATCGATCCCCAATTCCCCGAAGCGCAGTTTAGGTTTACTATTCAAAAGGACACAAAGTGCTAGACTAACTCAGCAGGTCAGGCAGCATATCTGGAGAATAGGGAAAGGTGACGTTTTTGGACGAGACCTTTCTCCAGACTCTCGACCTGAAAGGTCACCTATCCACGATGTCCTGGGATGCTGCCTGACCTGCTGAGTTGCTCTAATACTTTATTTCCTTGTGTGTATTAGCTAGCATCTTTTGTTCCTTATTTCTAGGTTTATTATTGTCATGTGTAGTGAGGCACTGTAAAATGTTTTGTTTTGAGTGCCATCAAATCAAATCAAATCAGATACCATACACAAATACAATCACGCCAGACTATAGAGTACAATAGGCAGATCAAAGGGAAAGATAGAATGTAGAATATAGTTCTCACATTACAGCATTAATCTATTTTGTCCCAGAATTTCTTCCTGACATCAGCCCTCAACTCCGCGAATCCTACCCGTACAATTATATCTGCACAGATTTCAACAACCCAGGCCATATTACCTTATTCTTCAATCGCATAAAGTTGCCTTTAACAAATTAATTCAATATTGCAGATTCCCTCAGTTCCAAATAAACCACGCCGCATGGGTTTGTTGGTCGCAGCCCAGGAGAAGAATGTATGCCAAGAAAATTTCCATTGGTACGAATTCTTTATTATTTTTTTTATTCCAGAATCAGTGCGCGCTATTTCACGTTTTATGCATTACAGGGCATAGTTAATCCTAACAAGACACATCTGCTCTTTCGCTTCGCCCCCCCCCCCCCCCCCCCCCCCCCCCCCCCAAAATCCCTTGTGAATCTCTTCCGAAACGGATGGCAGGCTCCTATTCAAAGTGACCCGAGGCACTCCCAAGTCCTAGGAAACGCTACGCTTTGTGCTACCATTGGTAAAGTGAGATCTTACTAGGCGTAACCCCCCAAAACTTCGGATTGGTAGTCAGATGAATATTGCCCCGAGTGGCTTCAGATTTCATTCCTCAGCCCCATCACGGAAATGTGACAACTCAATAAAATGTAAAGAAAGTGAATTCCCCAGCCGAGCTAGAGAATTCCCATCTAAAGGACCCAGCACCAAAAATGAGACCAAAATCCACCTCTGGGTTCTACCTCAGCAGGAAGGCAGTGGTGATATGTAGCCTCCTCATCCTAGTTTTACTGGTGGTTTGCACGGTTTTGGCCATTCTCTACGGCAAACTCATTGCTGAGAAAACGGGCATCTCCTCGCCGACCCGGGAGCCTCCCAGCACTGACTGGGAGACGCCGGTCCCGAGTCGCCGGGGTCCCTGGAACAACTCCCGCTTACCAAACAGTCTCATCGCCAGGAACTACCAGCTGGAGCTGTGGCCGCGCCCGCTCTCCGGGCTGAAGCATCCCAGCCACTTCTTCGGCCAAGTTAACTTGACGGCGACTTGCAGCGACGAGACCGAGGTCATCCTGTTGCACAGCCATGAGCTCACCTATACCGGGGTGGCCATCGGCGCCGGGCCTCTGCCCTCTCCGGCCATCCTCTGCACTTGGCTTGCAGTTGAGAACGATTACTTGGTGATTGAACTGAACGGCACGCTGGTAGCAGGGCAGAACTACACCATTCAGGCCAACTACAGCGGGAAGCTGGCGGATAACCCAAATGGACTTTTCATCAGCGACTACCAGGAGTGGGGTGTCAACAAGTAAGCAAGTTTGGAAACTAGAGAAACTCGGAAGGGGTCGGGAGCGTCCCGACCAGTACAACCCTCCTCGGTTTAAGGCACACTTTCTATTTTGTAGACACAAGCAACTGCAGATGTCGGTCTACAAAATAAAGAGAGACAAACTGCTGGAGTAACTCAGTGGATCAGGCAGCATCTCTGGTGAACACGGATAGGCGACGTTACGGACCGGAGCCCTTCTTCAGACGCGAAACATCGGCTATTCGGGTTCTCCAGAGATGTGTAGGGAGGAACTACAGATGCTGGTTTAAACCGAAGATAGACACAAAAAGCTGGAGTAACTCGGCGGGACAGGCAGCATCTCTGGAGAGAAGGAAATGGGTGACGTTTCGGGTCGAGACCCTTCTTCTCGACACGAACCGTCACTCATTCCTTCTCTCCAGAGATGCAGCCTGTCCCGCTGAGTTACTCCAGCTTTTTGTGTCATTCTCCAGAGATGCAGTCTGTCCCGCTGAGTTACTTCAGAAATTTGTATCTTGTTCTATTTCTGCTTTGGCTTTCCTGGTCTAACATACCATCCTTGCATGTGCCTTTCCCCAGTATTTGTCGCAGCCGTGAACTAGACGTTGTTTTCGACGGGACAGGTTGAGACTTTAAGACTTTAGAGAGTCCTCGCCGAACAGCTCTCCATCAAGTTTATGTACCAAGCGAATCTCCACAGCGTTAACAGACACAAAACCTGGATAAGGGAAACGAGAGATATAATGCTCCACAGCGTTAATATCTCTTCCCCCCCCCCCCCCCCCCCCTCTGGGGAAGTTTTTGGATGTGCATTTTAACATAGGGCTCACTCGGGCGGGGGTCGGCAGGCTGGCTCCCTTCCCTAACTACCTGCAGTGCAGTTTCAATACATTTCGATGCACATGCTCCCAATTAACACTTTTATTTTGCTGCCACGAATTTATGGTGTTCTGGATAATTTGGTGCAGTTGTCCGGCTGTGCTGCGCTGTTAGACTCGCTCATGTTTTTTTTAAAGTGACAGTCTTATAAATCCGCGCAGGACCTCCGACATCTACCCTCGTCCACCTTTGCCGTTGTTATCCACTCGGTTGCTGAACGAACATATACATTTTTTTTAAAAATTCTGCTTGGGCAATGTAGCAAGTTTTTGTTATCTTGATTTTTTTAAAGCTTCAAGCTTTAACTGTACGGTTTCGGATTCCTGAAGGATAGCCTGAAACATAAAATACATTTTGAACAAGGGAGCATTATTTTGCGGAGAAGATATGTAGGATTTATTTAAACAAACTAAACACAACGGTATTTGATCCCCGGCTTCGTCCCTGGACGACATATTCGCGTAGCTTAAGTTTGGTTCGATCTCTGACTGATCTGAACATAAACAGCGTTGCCACACGGGCAGTGAGGCGATTGGTTTGTTGAAGGACTCACGGAGAGGTCCTTGTAAAGTGTAGGAAGGAACTGCAGATGCTGGTTTAAACCGAAGAGAGAGACAAAAAGCTGGAGTAACTCAGCGAGGCAGGCAGCATCCCTGGTGACATTTCGGGTCGAGACCCTTGAAGATGCACTCAAAACGATAGCTTGAGTGTAGTGCCCTTTCACAACACTGTTTTGCTTTTTTATTAACCAAAGAGTTGGATAGATTTCTTCAGTACATGTGGTTTTAATGTCTCAACGTTCACCATTCCAAGAAACATTTCATTTTGTTGCCAGTTTGTGGAGGCATGCTGCATTTTATGATGTCTTATATAATATTATACGGCTCTTCTCGGGGTAATGACAATGCATCTAATATTATCATGAAACTACCTGTATTTGAATGAAGGGAGATCCCATTTAGAGGCATTCTTTGACAATATTATTCAATAATGATTATTGTGCACCATATTATATTAAATATTATATCCTTTATCCTGTATTTATACACTGCAGACGCCTTGATTGTAATGGTGTATATACTTTCTGCTAACTTGATAGCACACAACAAAAAAACTTTTCACTGTACCTCGAAACATGTGACAATAAACTAACCTAAACTAAATTAAACTAGTTTGAAAAATTAAAGGGCATGATTTAATTGTGATCAATTCAAAAAGTTGTGATTTTTATCAAATTGTTCCCTGTGTCTGGTCAAAGGCCTGTCCCAGTTACACGATTTTTAAAGCCACTGCACTGCCGGCGATTGTCAAAGTCGTAGCAGATCGCCAACATTTTCTTTTTGACGATGCCGAGTCAGGTCGATACAAGTTACTTTTTTTTGTGAAACTAGCACCTGGCTAAGAGATTACACTGTCTTTGGAAACATCGCGAAATTCCCACGCTTACCTGACCGTCAAACTGTCGCCTCCAATCTACCTGTCAAATGTCCTGACGGTAAATACATTGGTTAAACAAAACTATCTTCTGGTATCTTTAAATGCCTTTTCTTAATTTAATATTACGTGCTTCTAAATGCATCTGCGACAACCTAGCAAACCTGGGGACAGCATGCGACCGCGCCTGCAATAAGCTACGATACCTGGCGACAAGCCAGCTGTCCCCGAGAAATTTCTATCTGGATTTTTTTTCCACGACGCGCCGAGATCCGCTACGTTTCATTGAAGACTCGTCACGATCATGCCCGCGACATCCCGGCGAACGTTTGGCGACAGCCTTGTCGCCGGCAGTCGCCTTAAAATCGCCTAAGTGGGACTTCACTTAGCATAATTTCAAAGGAATACTGACCATTGATCTCTGCATTTGGGGGAAGCAATCATTGTCAATGTCTTCTTGTTGCTTCTCCTGTGGCCAACAAGACCACAAAACCTAAAGTCACAATCTTTACTATCTAAACATTATGACTGCATCTAATAACTTTCGGCTATTAAGTGTTTATTTTGTCATTTAGCAATAAAAGGCAATTTAAATATTTAGAGTTAATTGGCAAAATGAATAGGTTAGGGATGGGAAAAAATGTTGGAGGTATTCGGTGGGTCAAGAAGCATCTATGGAGTCAAGACCCTCCGTCGGATTGAGTCAGATGCTGCCTGACCTGCTGAGCTGCTCCAGCAGTTTTTTTTTTTTTTGCTGCAGCTTCTAGCATCTACAACTTCTTGTGTTTCTGAATAGATTAGGATCTATTACTGAATAACAGAAACTAGAATGCTGAACATTAAAATCTGGTTTAAATAAAAGCCAAATGTTGCTGGGAATCTAATAAAACTGAATAGGTTGGAAATATTCAGCAGATAGTATCTGTGGAGAAGGAAATGGAATTTAATGTTTTGGGTATACAAACCCATTTGTTCATGTGGTATTTATTTTGTGCATGGTGACTGTAGCTAAGAAATATGTCAATCCTTGCATTCCTTTCTCTCAACTTGTAAAATTTATGAGATTGCTCCCTCCTGATGGCCACCGAATATATTCCCTCAACTAACGAATAAGGACGTCTCTATACTAAACAATACTTGGAAGACACAGTAGCAGAGGAACATAATGTACTGAAATCCAAAGAGATTTTGTGAGCATAATTTGACACCAGCATTGATCAAGCTTGACCCTGGGGCAGATAGTGAGTGAACACAAATGACAGTCTCAAGAAGGGTCCCAATCTGAAACATCACCTATCCACGTTCTCCAGAAATGCTGTCTGACCTGCTGAGTTACTCCAACATTTTGTGTTTTTTTTCTTTGTAAACGAGATTCTGCAGGTTTTTATATCTCCATGATTCTTGCTGTGCCAACTTCTTGTACGACATGTTAGCGGTCTGTGATCTGTGGGGAAGCACGCCTGTGTGGATGTTTGCTGATGTTTTCACAATGTTAGAGCATTGTCTTGTAGCAAGGAAACACACTTCAACCAAACCACGCAGCACTGGCCAAGAGAGCAGAACCATTTACAGTAAAACCACAGAAAATCCATTAAAAAGAAATCTCACATATTCCTATTAACACCCTCCAGATTCTGCCGCTCACCACACACTAAAGCAATTTTCAGTGTCGATAAACCTGCACATGTTTGGGACATGGGGAGGAAGCCCACTTTTTCACCTGGAGAACACGCAAATTCCACACCCACAGCACCCGAGGTCTTGTTGAACCTTGGTCAGTGGAGCAATGTGGAAGCAGGTCTATCGGCTCCACCACTCTGCCGCCTAGATAAAAACAGGTAATCTTTAAAGAAAGGGGGACAGGATATTGGATAACATTATACCTCTGGCAGATAATTATAGAGAGAATGCTATATATTCTGGCAGAAAATATTAAGGAAAATCCAATGAGATTTTATAAATAGGGGAAAGAAGGTAACTTGAGTGAGAATAGGGCTTTTCCCGCCTCCAGTCCCATCCCCCCTCCCCATCTCAATGTTTCAGCCTGAAGAAGGGTTCTGACCCAAAACGTTACCTATTCCTTTTCTCCAGAGATGCTGCCTAACCCATTTGAGTTATTCCAACATTTTGTGTCTATCTTCAAGAGAATAGGGCTCCACAGAAACAAAAGCAATCATGTCTGTGTGGAGCCGCAGGAGAGGAGCAATGCCCTCGATGAGTATTTCTCCTGTGTTTTTACTGTGGAGAAAGACATGAAGGCTGGGGACCTTAGGACAGGTAATGGATTTTTTTTGTGGATAGTCTATTATGGTAGAGGAGTGCTGAGTATTCTAATGTGAATGAAGGTAGATGAATCTCCCATGCCTGATCAGATATATCTGAGGACACTGGGAAGCTAGAGAAGAAATTGCAGGCTAAGATGTATGAATCATCACGAAACATGGGTGAGGTGCCAGCCGACTGGAGTGTGGCTAATGTTGTGTCTCTATTTAAGAAGGGCTGCAAGGAAAAGCCTGAGAACTATAGACCAGTAAACCTAACATCTATGGTAGGTAAGTTACTGGAGAGTATTCGGAGGGACAAGATACATGGGCATTTGGATTGACAGGTGCTCATTACAGATAGTCAGCATAATTTTGTGTGTGGGAGATTGTATCTTACAAATTTGAGTTTTTGAAGAAGTAACCAAAATAGTTAATGAGGGTAAAACCATAGACGTTGTTTATATGGTATACAGTAAGACATTTGATAATGTTCCGCATGGTCGACTGTTTTGGCCAGTTAGATTGCATAATATTCAGGAGATCTAACCAACAGGATAAAGAATTGACTTCATGGAAGGAAGCAGAAGGTTGTTTTTCGAACTGGATGTCTGTGACTAAAGGCATGCTTCAGCGATTGGTGCTGGGCCCATTGTTGTTCGTGTTTTATATCAATGATTTGGATGAGAATGTACAAGGCATGATTAGTGAGTTTGCAGATGACACTAAAGTGGGTGGTATCGTAGATAGCAAAGATGGTTATCAAAAATTGCAGCAGGATCTTGATCAGTTGGGTAAGCTGGCTGAGGAATGGTTAATGGAGTTTAATGTAGAAAAGTGAGAGGTGTTGCATTTTGGGATGTCAAATCAGGGTAGGACCTTTACAGTGAATTGCAGGGCCCTGGAGAGTGTTGTAGAGCAGAGTTTAGGTATACAGTCCTTTGAAAGTGACATCACAGGTAGATAAGGGTAGTCAAGCAGGCTTTTGGTACATTGGTCTACATCAGTTAGGGTATTGAGTATCGAATTTGGGATGTTATGTTACAATTTTGCATGACATTGGTGAGGCTACATTTGGAGTATAGTATTCAGTTTTGGTCACCCTGCTATAGGTAGGATAGCCTACATCCACCCGTGACAAGCTACGACAACTGAAGACATTTCACGTCATTTTGGCCTCCTGTTTTGACGCTGGTACCTGTCGCCAGTTGACGTAGGTTGACATAGGTAGCCGCCAATGGAATTCACCGAAGGCAGCACCGGCGTCAACCTACGTCACCTGGTGACAACCTATGACAGCACCTACATCAGGAGACATCAAGTTATGCTCATTGGCGTCAAACCCATTGTGGCCGAAAAATTGTCAACATTCTGAAAATTCAGCAACGACCTGAAAGACGCTACGACTCTTTGGGTGACTGAGGAGACTACTCCCGACCATACAGGCGACACCCCAGCGACCATGTGGCGACAGCCTGGCCGCCTGTAGTTACCTAAAACATCGCCTCAGTGGGACAGGGGTTTTACAAGGATGTTGCTAGGACTTGAGGTCCTGAGCTGCAGGAAGAGGTTTGGCAGGCAAGGACTTTAATCCTTGGATGGCAAGAGGATGAGGGGTGATCTTATAGAGGGTATAATATCATGAGGGAAATAGATAGGGTAAATGCTCAAAAGTCTTTTACCCAGAGTAGGGGAATCAGATAATTGGACAGGTGCATGGATAGGAAAGGTTGAGAGGGATATTGGCCAAACTCAGGCAGGTGGGTCGAGTGTAGATTGGGCATCTTGCTCAGCATGGGCAGGTTGGGCTGAAGGACCTGTTTCTGTGCTGTATGACTCTATGACTCCAAAAGATGCAATTTACAATTCTATATCTCAAGGTATGAAAGCCAATACATGAAATGATCTAATTTTAAATCTGTTTGTCCCTTCCCATCCCTGCACTCCCACAAGTTCATCAGAGATTTTCCCACACCAGTTTTCTTAGATCATCCTGATTATCCGTGCACAGAGAACTTAACGTAGAACCTTACGTTTGGGCACACTGTATACACTGGAATTTAGAAGGGTGAGGGGGGATCTTATTGAAACATATAAGATAATTAGGGGATTGGACACATTAGAGGCAGATAACATGTTCCCAATGTTGGGGGAGTCCAGAACAAGGGGCCACAGTTTGAGAATAAGGGGTAGGCCATTTAGAACGGAGATGAGGAAGAACTTTTTCAGTCAGAGGGTGGTGAAGGTGTGGAATTCTCTGCCTCAGAAGGCAGTGGGGGCCAGTTCGTTGGATGCTTTCAAGAGAGAGCTGGATAGAGCTCTTAAGGATAGCGGAGTGAGGGGGTATGGGGAGAAGGCAGGAACGGGGTACTGATTGATGGTGATCAGCCATGATCGCATTGAATGGCGGTGCTGGCACGAAGGGCTGAATGGCCTACTCCTGCACCTATTGTCTATTGTCTATTGTCTATTGTTTCTTGTTTTTATTCTTAGACCCTCATTTATTTGATGATGTCTGAAAATGTACTTGCATACAGACTACAAAAATTCTATACTCTTTATGTAAATTCTAATAAAGTTTAGCTAATAATTTAAAACATCTACCAAAATGAGGCAGTTTAATTAGTGATGTATGGTTTCTCTAGAGCTTTAGAGATGTCTATTTACTGGAGTCCTCTGTCCAACAAGGACCAACATAGGATCCCAAGGAGCTGTTGTTTAAACACCCACATGGGGCACACAAATTATTGCCTTGGGAAGTCAAATCTTGACGATCAAGGTAAAACAGCCTTATTCAGAATAAATTGAGTGAGCTCCGAGTGTCAAGAACGCCCTCTGAAGCAGCAACCATCTGATTCAAGTTTACAATTTTGATCTATTTCTAAGGCATGGAAATATCCACAAGCACGGACGTGTATGAAGGGTTTCTACCAGTGACCCGAATTTGGTTTTGAGAATTGGTGAAAAATGTTGGCTTCTTCCATCTCCACAAACTGTAAAAGTATTTTTGTGGGATGATAGACAATAGACAATAGGTGCAGGAGTAGGCCATTCGGCCCTTTGAACCATTCACCGTGATCATGGCTGATCATGCACAATCAGTACCCCGTTCCTGCCTTCTCCCCATATCCCCTGACTCCGCTATTATTAAGAGCTCTATCTAACTCTCTCTTGAAAGTATCCAGAGAATTGTCCTCCTCTGCCTTCATTAAGCAGAGAATTCCACAGCTTCACAACTCTCTGAGTGGAGAAAGTTCTTCCTCCATTCTAAATGGCCTACCACTTATTCTTAAACTGTGGCTCCTAGTTCGGGACTCCACCAACATCGGGACCATGTTTCCTGCCTCTAGCGTGTCCAATCCCTTAATGATCTTATATTTTTCAATGATGTTAAGGATTTCTGCTTAATCATTTAAGACCAGAATATCAAATGGAATTTGTACACTGCACATAAGTAGGAGAGTCTCATGTCAATATTGAAATGAAACACACTCATTTCGGGTGTCCACCATAGGAGGGGACGTTTTTTTAAAGTTGAGCAGGGTTGAAGCAGAATTGACTGCACTGCAAATAGATTGTTAAGGCAATCGATGGAAAGCAATCCAAATCATCATGGAATAGAGTCAGATTCACAGAATTAAGACAACACAACAAGATATGGAAAAATGTGAAAATAGTATGTTTTGGCATTATGATTTCAACATATTTTTCTTACACATGGGAAATGCATGTTCGGAAGTTTCAAAAACCTCCTCGTGTAGTTATTGGAAATGCTTTCAGGAAATATTGCGAAAGAGAACAGAACCTGTGATCCAGGGAAATATTCCCAGTGAGAATTTTGTATCTTTTGTGCAAGTGCAATACTCAATGCATCTATTGTTAACATAGTTAGCAGCTGGTGTTAAATCCTCCAAAAGTCCTTGGAAAATGTTTTTGAGAACTAGATTCCTTAAACATGACCTGTCCTTTTGGTACCTTTGTGGGATTAGGGCAAGTTTCTTGCAATGTTTTGAGACAAGGAAGTGCTGTTAGTCCATAATTTCTGTTAAATGCATTCTGTAGAAACTACCATTTTATCCAAGCTCCCAAGGACAGTTTTCCTAAATTAATAGCACTTCCAAAGTGCTTTCCTGCCAAGGTGCTTATGAACCCCTCATAAAGAAATTATTAAAAGACCAACAAGGAACCACAAGGAGTGAATGAGTAGTGAAGTTTGAGAGTACCCTAAGCAGGCTTCAGGACAAGCAATAAATGTGAAAGTCAAATGAGAAATACATAACAAGGGATTCTTTATTTGTTTTAGTTATAAAGGCCAGATGGTGGTACGGCTAAACCAATTCCTTCAGGATAAATTAGGTTCAAATATTAGAGATCAGAAATATCTACCTCATTGGAGACCCTCGGAGTCTCTTTGATCGGACTTTACTGGCCTTTATCTTGCATTAAATGTTATTCACGTTATTCCCATTATCATTTATCAGCACATCATAGATGGCTCGATTGTAATCATGTGTAGTCTTTCCATTGAGTGGTTAGCAGGCAACAAAAACTTTTCACTGTACCTCGGTAAATGTGACAATAACCTAAACTCAAACTCAAACTAAACTCAAACTCAACTCAAAATAGCTGCAATGTTAAATTAATTCATTTTGATTGTTGCGATTTGAAGATGTGAAGAAACTCCAAGGGCTTAATAGGATGAGCACAAAACACAATTCATGGGAAAAGGAGGGTTATTATCACTCCATTAACATTGAATGGTGCAGAAGGATAGTGGCTATTTACAGCCCTGTAAATACATACTCTCAATGGGATAGCATGGAAAGCTGGCATCATGCCACAGCTATTTCACCTGTCCCAGTGGATGGTGAACAATGAGTCAAGTCATCAGAGGTCAAAATCTGTTGCTAATTGAAAACATACAATGAAATGAAGAAAATTGAATTGAAAGTTCATTTAAACCTACTGTTGTAAAGAAACTTGCTGATCCAATAGACAATAGACAATAGACAATAGGTGCAGGAGTAGGCCATTCAGCCCTTCGAGCCAGCACCGCCATTCAATGCGATCATGGCTGATCACTCTCAATCAGTACCCCGTTCCTGCCTTCTCCCCATACCCCCTCACTCCGCTATCCTTAAGAGCTCTATCCAGCTCTCTCTTGAAAGCCCAGTCTGTCACATTGGCATAGAGCTAAGAGAGCCAGATACAAAATGTATCCACCTCGGAGCTCAGTAAATTACAGGGTTTGGTCAGAGGGTGGTGAATCTGTGGAATTCATTGCCACAGATGGCTGTGGAGGCCAAGTCAATGGGTATTTTTAAGGTGGAGATTGATAGGCTCTTGATTAGTACGGGTGTCAGGGGTTATGGGGAGAGGGCAGGAGAATGGGGTTGAGAGGGAAAGATAGATCAGCCATGATTGAATGGCAGAGTGGACTCAATGGGCTTCATAGCCTGATTCTGCTCCTAGAACCTCTGAATTTATGTAGTCCAGGGGCAGAACAAGAGGTCTGACGGGCATACATCTGACCTCTAGCATGGTTCCAAATTCCACCAAAGGAAGCAACATCTCAGCATCGACCATGTCTGGAACATGCTGCCATGCACACCACAGCCAGCAAGCATGAATCTACAAACCTATGAGTCAACATCACTTCCTGACTCAGCAATGTGCTCAAATGCAGTATTTGACAAATCATAACCCTCAGAGTGAAGACATCGTCATCCACATTTTGCTCCCTTCTTCACCAGCAATGGAAGCAGCTTCTTGGCATCTATTTTTGGCCCATTCGCCTTCATTAGTCAGGGTATTGATTATAGGAATTGGGACATTCTGTTACAGTTGAACAAGATGTGGGTCATAAGTGATAGTAGAATTAGGCCATTTGGCCCATCAACTCTACTCCGTAATTCAATCATGGCTGATCCATCTCTCCGTCCAAACCCCATTCTCCTGCCTTTTCCCCATAACTTCTGACACCTGTACTAATCAATCTATCTTGGCCTGAACAATATCCATTGACTTAGCCTCCACAGCCTTGTGTGGTAAAGAATTCCACAGATTTAACACCTTCTGACTAAAGAAATTTCTCCTCATCTCCTTCCTAATATAATGTCGTTTAATTCGGAGGCTATGACCTTTAGTCCTAGACTCTCCCACTAGTGGAAGAATTCTTTCCACATCCACTCTATCCAAACCTTTCACTATTCTATATGTTTCAATGAGGTCCTCCCTCATTCTTCTAAACTCCAGCAAGTGCAGGCCCAGTGTTGACAAATGCTCATCATAGGTTAATCTACTCATTCCTGGGATCATTCTTGTAAATCTCCTCCGGATCCTCTCCAGAGCCAGCACATCCTTCCTCAGATATGATGCCCAAAATTGCTCACAATATTCCAAATGTGACCTTAACAGCGCCTCACAGAACATCAGCAATACATCCCTGTTTTTATATACAAGCCCTCTTGAAATAAATCCTAACATTGAGTTTGCTTTCTTTACTACCGATTTGACTTGCAGATTGACTTTTTGGGAATCCTGCACCAGTACACCCAATTCCCTTTGCACCAATTTCTGGATTCTCTTCCAATGTAGAAAATAGTCTATGCCTTTATTCCTACTACCAAAATGCATGACTCCACACTTTGCTACACTATATTCCATCGGCCACTTCTCTGCCCACTCTCCCAATCTGTCCAAGTCCTTCTGCAGGGTCCTTGCTTTCTCTACACTACCAGCCCTTCCACCTGTTTTCGTATCATCCTCAAACGTGGCCATAAAGCCTTCAATCCCCTCATCCAAATCATTAACATACAACGTGAAGAGTAGCGGCCCCAGCACCGACCCTTATGGAACTCCGCTAGTCACTGGCAGCCAACCAGAAAAGGCCCCCTTTATTGCCATCCAACCAACCTGTTGTTCATGCTAGTATCTGCCCGTTGATACCGTGAGCTCTCATCTCACCTGGGTGAGGCTGCATTTGGAGTACTGTGCTCAATTTTGGTCACCCTGTTCTAAGAAGGATGTCATTAAGCTGGAAAGAGTGTAGAGAAGATTTATAAGAAGATAACTGCAGATGCTGGTACAAATCGAAGGTATTTATTCATAAAATGCTGGAGTAACTCAGCAGGTCAGGCAGCATCTCGGGAGAGAAGGAATGGGTGACGTTTCGGGTCGAGACCCTTCTTCAGACTGATGTCAGGGGGGCGGGACAAAGGAAGGATATAGGTGGAGACAGGAAGATAGAGGGAGATCTGGGAAGGAGGAGGGGACGGGAGGGACAGAGGAACTATCTAAAGTTTCAGAAAAGTGGCAGATGGACTGTTGGAGCCTGTAGTCCGGGTTGGGTCTGAATTGGGAGGTCAGAAAAGTGGCAGATGGACTGCAGATGGATTTACATGGATGTCAGACGCAAGGGCTTGAGCTATACGGAGGGATTTGGAAAGTTCGTACTTTATTCCTTGGAGGTTAAGGGGTGATAGTACAGAGGTCTATGTAATCTTGAGGAGAATTGATAGAGAGAATGCATAGCTTTCACCCAGTGCAAGGGAACCGAGAACATGGGTTAAAGGTGAGGGGGAAAGATTTAATCAGAGAAGCAGCTTTTTTACTCAGAGGGTGGTGGGTATATGGAATGAGCGGTTGGAGAAGATATTTGAGGCAGGTACAATAACAAATTTAAAAGACACTTGTGTAGGAAAGAACTGCAGATGCTGGTTTAAATCGAAGGTAGACGCAAAATGGTGGAGTAGCTCAGCGGGACAGGCAACTCTGGAGAGATGGAATGGGTGATGTTTCGGGTCGAGACCCTTCTTCACACACTTGGTCAGGTACATGGATAGAAAAGGTTTAGAGGGATATGGACCAATTGCAGGCAAATAGGTCCAGCTAAGATGGGACATTTTGGTCGTCACGGACGAGTTGGGCCAAAGGCCCAGTTTTTGTGCTGTGTAACTCTATATCTATCCTCTCAGGTTCTTATTTACTTCGAAGAGATTACCTTTCATTCCACTAATCCTTCCTTTGTGGTAGGTGCTAGCATTCCTTGCAGCTGGCAGTAATTGTACAGATTCACACGGGGAAACGGGATGTAGTTCAAACCAGCAGTTAAAAGCAAAAGTTGTAGATAGAGATATTTTTTATTCAATTTATGTTGGAATGGCATAAATGCCCCATACATAGATGATGCAATCAAATGTGAGTAATGTCGGAAAATTGGCTGCTTCTGCTAAGTTGCTTTCCCTTGTTTCAAATTTTGCGAAGGCCAGGACATCCACATGGAATATGTACAAACATACTAAAACGTGCACAAAAGCCCAGACCATCAGGCAAACCAACTTCCCTTCCATTGACTTCATCTGCACTTCACGCTGCCTCGGGGACATCGGGGGACATCTTAATTGTAATCATGTATAATCTTTTCGCTGACTGGCGAGCACGTAACAAAAAAGCTTTTCACTGTACCTCGGTATATGTGATGTTAAACTTAAGGGCCTGTCCCACATTAGGTGATTTTAAGGCGACTGCCGGCAACTGTCAAAGTCGTAGCAGATCGCCAAACTTTTCTTTTACCCGAAGACAATGACCACGACAATGCCGAGTCAGGTTGAGATTACAGCGTCTTCGGAAACATCGTGAAATTCCCACGCTGTCAATGCTTCTCCGGCGTCCTAATTTTCCACTGAAATCACTGACAAGTCGGTAAGTACTTGAGTTTTGAACTATAACATCTTGTATGGGTTACTTAAAAACCAAGCATCACTGTAACAAGGCATAAACTGGATTTACTTCCAGTTTACTAATAGCTGTATTAAAAACATTAATTTTAAAAGTGGTTAAGTGGATTTTTGTGAAAAGTGTGTGAGCATTCTTTGAAAATGTAAGGGAGATGCATATCTGGTTTCTGGGTTGCATATCTGGGTTTGGATCCCACTTTAAAAGTAATGGCTGATGGCCATAAACATCGCAAAAATTTCCACGCTGTCAATGTTTCTCCAGCGTCCTAATTTTCACTGAAATCACTGACAAGTCGGTAAGTACTTGAGAGTTTTGAAATAAAACATCTTGCCCGGGTTACTTGAAAACCAAGCTTCACTGTAACAAGGAAAAAAAAAAAGAATTTACTTCCAGTTTACTAATAGCTGTATTAAAAAATAATTTTAAAAGTGGTTAAGTGGATTTTTGTGAAAAGTGTGTGGGCATTCTTTGAAAATGTAAGGGAGATGCATATCTGGTTTCTGGGTTGCATATCTGGGATTGGAGCCCACTTTAAATGTAATGCTGATGGCCATAAATATCGTGAAAATTCCCACGCTTACCTGACCGTCAAACTGTTGCCTCCAATCTACCTGACAAATGTCCTGACGGTAAATAAATTGGTTAAACACAAGCATTTTATGGTATTTTGAAATGACTTTACTTATTTTAATATTATGTGCTTCTAAATGCATCTAAGAGAACCTATCAAAGTGGGACATGCCCGCAATAAGCAACGATACGTGCCGACAAGCCAGCTGTCGCCGAGAAATTTCAAACCGGATGATTTCTCAGCGACGCGCTGAGGTCCACTACGATTCTTGGAAGACTCCTCACGATCATGCCCGCGACACCCGGCGAACTGTCGGCGACAGCCTAGTTGTCGGCAGTCGCCTTAAAATTGCCTAAAGTGGGACATGCCCTTAAACTAAACAAAAGGGAATTTAGGCATGCTTTGTGTAAAGAAATGGGTAATATGTGTTCTAATTTCTATTCAATTTCTCTTTGCCTCACATTTACATACATAGATACATAGACAATAAGTGCAGGAGTAGGCCATTTGGCCCTTCGAGCTAGCACCGCCATTCAATGTGATCATGGCTGATCATCCACAATCAGTACCCCGTTCCTGCCTTCTCCCCATACCTCTTGTTTCCAACTAGCCCTAAGAGCTCTATCTAACTCTCTTTTGAATGCATCCAGTGAATCGGCCTCCACTGCCCTCTGAGGCAGAGAATTCCACAAATTCACAACTCTCTGTGTGGAAAAGTTTTTCCTCATCTCAGTTCTAAATGGCCTGCCGCTTATTCTCCCATTCCTTTAAAAGTTGGAGGAGTTTAAAATCCCTGCTGTGGCCCACAGTTTTGCACAATGTACAAACTCAAAAACTTGAGACATTTTCACCAAGAGCTCCTCCAGATTATTCTATTAATATTTATTTAGGAAGGATGAACTTCCATCTGAATGTAAAATGGAAACTTGTCTGGTACAATTGACCCTAAGTTCACCACGTATAACTTTCTTTCTGAAAGTTGTTTCTAAAAGGGAATGATAAAAAATAAAGCCATTTCTATACCACTTTAGTATATAGATAGCTAGATAGGGTGGAATTTGGCATGTAGGAATAAAGGAAATGCAAACACGATTACAAGCACTCTGCTATGGTTTCATGTCTCATAAATTTTAATATCTCTACCAAACTGAGAAATGGGAGACTGAGGAGACGAAGACTAATATTGCATACCAGGAAGTAGTTATAAAACATGTAAGAATGTAGTTACCTCGAGATTGTCAAACTCATGCTGTTCTATGATTCCTGCAGAAAAACAGCTTTAAAAGGGGAAATGAAATCAAAAATAACACCAGCTGTTGGAAATCTGAAGTAAAAACGTAAAATTCTGCAGACACACAGGAGTTTCAGCAGCATTTGTGTTAAGAGAAACAGAGTCAATGTTTCAGGCAAAGACCCTTATCAGAACCGGAAAAGTGAGAAAGAGAGTTAGTTTTAACTTGCAGTCAAGGTGGGTGCATAGGACAAAGAGTATCTCTCTTATAACTGAAGCCAAAGTTATCGTGATTACAAAGCTTATGGAGCAGTCTAGCTGATAGATTAAAAAAATCATAGAACAAGGAACCTTGAAAAGTACAGCACAGAAGTAAGCCTTTGGCTCACAACATTCGTGCCAAACATGATGCCAAGAGAAACTAGTCTCATTTGCCCGCACATGAGCCATATCCCTCCATTCACTACAAATCCATGTGCCTGTCTAAAAGCTTCTCACATGCCAGTATTGTATCTGTAATTAAATAGAGAGCAAACAAACAAAGGGACATGGAGAGAGCTGATC
The DNA here is from genome assembly GCF_053455715.1 of Rhinoraja longicauda. Taxonomy (NCBI): domain Eukaryota; kingdom Metazoa; phylum Chordata; class Chondrichthyes; order Rajiformes; family Arhynchobatidae; genus Rhinoraja; species Rhinoraja longicauda. Next base: position 68,331,552 of record NC_135955.1, on the reverse strand, counting down.
TGTAGTAAGTTTCTCTCTCACTAATATCAACTCATGTTTCTTCTTCCTTCTAGGACAACGTCTGATATTCTGGGTTTTTCTAGCCTTCTTTTGGTTTCAGGATCAGGAAAAACTCTGACCTGAACTACAATGCTCCTTTGTTTTTTTTTTCTCTCTATATATCGTCTCTTTAATCTATCAATAAGACTGGTAGGTAGTAGGATCACCTTGGCCATCCTTGCCTTCCTGTAGGCTTGCAAGAGACAAGCAATTTATCAAACTTCTTTCTCTTTCAGAATCATTCAAAATATTAAGCCAAGAGAGATTTTTAGTTTTGTTTTAATTTGAATGTTTAAAATATTTAATGTAATGTTTGAACATTTATCTAGACAGCAGTGGAGCAAGCTCTTGCCCTTTCATGTCAACTAGAAACAGTGCTATAGGATGTATGGCACTATTATTCCATTGTCATAAGGTCATGAGTGATAGGAGTAGAATTAGGCCATTCGGCTCATCAAGTCTATTCCGCTATTCAATCATGGCTGATCTATCTCTCCCTGCTAACCCCAGGCCCTTCGGCTCACAGTGTCCTAGTGGAACATGATGCCAAGTTGTATTGGAAATGGTTACAGAGTTGGGTGAATGTGGTCACCAAGGTTCTTCGCAACTGGGTGCCACCACATTTTGAGACAAGTGCATCCTATCCTTGCATCAATCCTACTCCGTCTATTATAGGGAGCCAGAGCGTTAACACCTTTGGCAACATTTTCATTCTCTTGGAAATGTCAAATTCCTGATTGACCTGATGCTGCTAGATAATACATGCTGGTATACAAGTTTATGAATCTGCGATGAGAGAGCACTTTTGGAATAGTATTGTTTTAATCATGCAGTTTCTGGAGTTGATTTGTGGAACTTGGCATCCTTTTGGTCTCCATCTGGAACACCTGCCAGGTGGTTAGTTTTGGCTCCATCCCTGGCTGCATTCTTCTTCAAAATATTAACAGGCTGTTTTTCTTTGGTTTTAAAAAATAGCAGTGGTAATTGAGAATGGCTTATGCCGTAGATATCCCACAGTGATCTGGCATGGGTGTAATGGCTAACCAGATGACGACTAGGTACTTTGTCCTCTTTGAAGAGTGCAACGTGAATTCCCTTAAGTGGTGCAGAAGACATCATCCCGTTTTATGGACCTGATGATATTCTCCAGCCCTTGCCAAATATCATGATGTAACAGCCTGCAGAAAGTTGGAATTTTTGTTACAATATTGAGTGGAACTAATAAAATACTAGCCAGCAAGAAATTTAGATCATTTCCAAACCCTATATATATTTTTAGTCCCCTTTATCCTTCAGAAAAGGAGTCTGCAACATGTGCATATTTTTGACGGGCATGTTTGTTGAAGTCTATTTGAATTATGTGGGGATTTCCACCATGATATTCCGGTTGTTTCAAGTTGCGGGAGATTCCACGGAGTAGTGCAGCAGGTGCCAGAGGAATGTGGGGGGAGGAGGGGAAGCATGGTGTGGGAGCAATATTTCAGGGAGGATACCTTCATTAAAATCTCCCACTAGTTACGGCCGTAAATGTAACCTCAATGATGGCAACAAACTGCATTACCAGTGTCAGTTGTAGCTGTGGCAATGAACTGTGGTGCATCTATGTTCTCAAAATCTCTGTAAAGCGTCTTTGAGTATATGAAAAGCGCTATATAAATAAAATGCATTATTATTATTATTATTATTATTATCTACCATGTTTGGCTCTAGAGTCATTAATCATACAGTATAAAATCAGGCACTTTGGCCCACTATACATGCCGATGATGGTGCTTATCTATACGTATTGCACTTGCCTGCATTAGTGCCATACCCCTCTTTGCCCTGACTTTTGATTACTTGTCCAGATGGCTCTTTAATAATGTTACAGTTCCTGCCTCCACCACCTCCTCTGTCAGTTTGTTGGAAATACAACTACTTTTTGCTGAATAAATAACCTCTCACCCTCCTTTTCTGTAAGGAAAACAGATCCCTCCTATCCAATTTCTCCTTATAACTCAACCCATCCAATCCAGGTCACATCCTTGTGAATCTTTACTGCACCCTGTTATTGTTGAAATGAAATTTAGGAAGGCTTTTGACTAGGCCCCATATAGTAAGCTGGTCTGGAAGGACACATCCTATATCGGTGTCCACTTTGCCAGCAATTTTGTGCCATCTGAAAACTTATTAATCCTACCACCTACATTCTCATCCAAACCATTAACATAAAGACAAAAATCAGGGAACTCAGCATCGATCTTTGTGGCACATCACTGGTCACGGGCCTCCTATCCGAAAATACTCTCCATCTCCTCTTCATAAAGCCCAATCACATTCATGAGACATGATTTCCCCACATATAAAGCATTACTGACTACCCCTAAACAATCCGTGCCTTTTCCAAGTGAAAATAAATCCTGTCTCTCAGAATCCCCGGCAGTGATGTTCTCACTAATGATGTAGGGCTCACTTGATGTATGCCGCGGCTTTTCTAATCAGACTTTTGTCAACCAAGGTTACGTAATCTTGCCTTTCACTCCAACAGCAACATGGTGGCCTTGAACCTTTCCTATCTCAAAAGCCTTGCACTTGCCAGACGTCTCTCTCCCTCTCCCTCCCCCTCCCTCCCCCTCCCTCCTCCCTCCCCCTCCCATTTTTTTTGCAAAAACACCTGTTTTCGCTTTTTTTATTATGGGGTATTGTGTGTGGATTGATGATAAAAAAAAGAATTTAATCCATTTTAAAATAAGGCTGTAACGTAACAAAATGTGGAAAAAGTGAAGGGGTCTGAATACTCTGACTGCACTGTACAGCGTGGAAACAGGCCCTTCGGCCTACTGAGCTCACGCCGACTAGCAATCCCCATACACTACACACACTGGGGACAATTTATACCAAGCCAATTAACCTACAAACCAATACTTCTTTGGATCTCAAAGATCTCGGAGAAAACACACACAGATCACGTATAAACTCTGTAGAGGCAAGCACCCATAGTCGGGATCGAGCCTGGGTCTCGTGCACTGTAAGGCAGTAGCTACACTGCTGCGCCACTGTGCTGACCTTTGCAGTTGGATGCACTTCTTGCAAATGTGGTCGTTAGAGGCCACTTGACCTCTCTGTGTTCTCCCATATTTCACAAGAGGAGCATTATCACTCCACTGACATTTCTACTCTGACATTTCTACTCTGTCATTCCTTTTTCTTTTTCTTTTATGAGAAAGAAAAAGGAATGACCTTCCCTCAACTTAATGTGCTCTGTCATCACTCAGACTCCTTATTAAAGCCCCCCATGTCAAAGCCTCTGCACTTAGAACTCAAGCACAGCAATTCATTCTCAAAACAGTTGGAGATATGAGCAACTTCTCAACATTCATTCCTATTTATCTCTCGGATGCTATATTCACAGTGCTGACTTGATTTTACAGCTAATTGTCAGAGACAGGCATTTTAAATAGCATGCCTGTATTATCTCTTATTGCAGGCTTCCCTCTGCTGTTTCATGCCATTAACCGGGTGCATGTTGCTTTGTGCATGTCACTTCTCAATTCTGTCTCTTACCAGAACCTGAAGAGATTCAAGTTCATTAGAACACAAAGTGCTAGAGTAACTTAGATTGAAAAAATGTCACCTATGTGGGTCCTCCAGAGATGCTGTCTGACCCACTGAGTTACTCCAGCACTTTGCGCTTCAGTTTAGTTTGGAGCTACCGCATGGAAACAGGCCCTTCGGCCCAGCGAGTCCAAACCGACCATCGATCACCCCTGCACATCTTTGAAATGTGGGAGGAAACCGGAGCACCCGGGGAAAAAACGCACGGTTACAGGGATAACAATTAAACTTTGCACAGGCAGCACTTGTAGTCAGGATCGAATCCGGGTCTCTAGCGCTGTGAGGAGGCAGCTCGCCACTGCTGCACCACTGCCATGTTCTCCGCAAGATTCCAGCATCTGCAGTTCCTTCTATCAAGATTCAACTTAATGTTTAGCTGATGTGCAGGTCTAGACCAAACAGCCCGTGTCTATGCATTTGTATGGCTCCATGAAACAACATCATCTTTTCTTTGTGTGACATACTTAGAGCTAGGACATTGCTTTGTGGACCAATGCAGGTATGCGCATTGTGTTAACATAAGAAAAAAAGTCAGTACAGAAGTAGACTATACAATCGTTTGAAGATAGTCACAAAAAGCTGGGGTAACTCAGTGGGACAGGCAGCATCTCTGGAGAGAAGGAATGGGTGACGTTTCGGGTTTCGACCTGTCCCGTTGAGTTGCTGCCTGTCCCGTTGAGTTACTCCAGCTTTTTGTGTCTATCTTCAGATTAAACCAGCATCTGCAGTTCCTTCTTACACATAGAGTCACTTGAATTTGCTCCGTCATTGAATTATATTATGGCTGATCGAATCTTGAGTTCAATTCTACTTTCCTTCCCATGTCTCATTACGCTGGACTCTAAAATGGTCAAAACTTGTTCATCTCAAATAAACATAATCTTGGATATTAGCTTGTTTATAATCAGTGGCTTGCCCTCCTATGTTCTCTGGGCTAGAGATTACTAAGAAAACTGAGATTCCAAAGATTCACAAGCTTGTGAGAGCAGAATTTTCTCCTCAACTATATGTTTTAAATGTAAACCTCCATATTGTGAAACTATTGCCCAAATCCTAGATTCCACCATTAGAAGTAACCTCAGAATTTAAAAAAAGGTTTTATCAAGGTCATGTCTCATTCTTCTAAAATCCAACAAATAGGATCAACATGAGCAGTATTTTCTCTGATGACAACTGCTTGTCATTTGTGAACCTTATCTAAACCACCCACAAAACAAGTATATCCCTCCTTGTAAAAGGAGACCAAAACTCTTTGCGGTGCTCCAGATGCGATCTCACCAATTAGCAATGCGATTTCCCAACATTTATATTCCTTATCCCCTGTGATCAAGGATAAAGCTGAAATAATTCACTACATGCACACCCTCCCAAAGCCAACTTGCTTCTTGCCAGTTATGACATCAATTTTACCAGAAATACAATTCTAGAATGGATTATATGCTGTCATAAGGTCAAGGGCAATCATTTCCATCTCATTATTGGCGTCTGATTACTTCTCTTCACATCTGGACTAAAGCTTCAGTGTGATCTTGAGCTTAGTTGTTTACTGTTCCAAACACTTTGAAAGCAGTTGGCACAGCTGAATGACTGGCTTGGCCATTTCAGAGGGGAGATAAGAGTAGACTGTATACCAGTGGAATAAAAGCATAAATGCCAGAAGCATTCAGAAGTTTTAATGAAGGATCCTGGATCTGAAATGTTAAATGCTTCTTTTTCCACAGATGCTGCCTGACCTGCTGAGTGTTCCCAGCATTTTCTTTTTATTTCAAATTTCCAGCACCCGGCAGAGGTTCTATTAAGTTGTTTACCCCCAAAAGAGTCAGGAGCACCACCAAGAGATGACATAAAGGTGGGCCCAGAGCTGTCACCCCAGCAACATCAAGAGTGCATGGAGCTGGTTGACCGTAACCAAGATGTGTTCTCGGCCAAGCCGGGCACTACACATCTCGCGGTACATGAAATTCGCACTAAGCCTGGAAAGGTAGTCCATCAACGGCCCTATAGAGTTCCAGAAGCTCATAAGGAAACAATTAGAGAGGAAATTAAAAAGATGCTTGAACTAGGAGTTATTGAAGAATCCCATAGTGCCTGGGCAAGCCCAATTGTACTGGTCCCCAAACCTGATACGTCGACTCGATTCTGCAATGACTTTAGAAAACTAAATGAAGTGTCCGAGTTCGACGCTTACCCCATGCCCCTGGTAGATGAACTAATAGACCGTCTGGGAATGGCTCGCTTCATCACAACCCTTGACCTCACAAAAGGGTACTGGCAAGTTCCACTTTCCCTAGAATCCCGAGAGAAAACAGCCTTTGCAACAAGTGAAGGGCTTTTCCAGTACACCAAGTTACCATTTGGTCTACACGGAGCGCCTGCCACCTTCCAGCGGCTGATGGACCGGGTCCTGCTGCCCCACAAAGAATACGCTGCAGCCTATTTAGATGACATAGTGATACATAGCACAGATTGGGAAAGTCATTTGCCCCAAGTACAGAAGGTACTGGATGCTCTTCGTGTAGCAGGTCTCACAGCCAATCCCCGCAAGTGCAGGCTAGCCTATAGTGAAACAGAGTACCTTGGTTACACAATAGGGCGTGGCCTTGTTAAACCTCAAGATGCTAAACTAAGGGCCATCCAAGATTGGCCACGACCTGTATCAAAGAGACAAGTAAAATCCTTTATAGGCCTTGCAAACTACTATAGACGCTTTGTTCCCAACTTCTCTGATCTAAGGGAAGCTGTGTATTTAAAAAGAGAGACAACGACTGGAGCAGACAGGGAGAGAAGACGACTGGAGCAGACAGGGAGAGACAACGACTGGAGCAGACAGGGAGAGACAACGACTGGAGCAGACAGGGAGAGACAACGACTGGAGCAGACAGGGAGAGACAACGACTGGAGCAGACAGGGAGAGACGACGACTGGAGCAGACAGGGAGAGAAGCAGTTTTTGAGTTATATTTTGTAAGAAGGCAGCAAGCTACAGTTTTGATTTAACTACCTGTTTTGGTTTTGTGTACCTGTCTGCAAACAATTAAGTTTACCTGTTTTTGGAAAAGACTAAATATATGGAATTTAAGTTTGAAAACAAGAACTTTTCTGTCTTCATTTCCGGCACCCACACCTCCCAACCTTCAAGAGAAAAGCTCCCGACCTCTCAAGACATCACAACAGTCAGAACCGTTTTCTAAGGATGGAAATATTAGAGAGCATAGCTTTAAGATGAGAGGGGAAAATTTTAAGTTTTTCCACACAGAGGGTGGTGACTGCCTGGAACACGCCACTGAGAATGGTGGTAGAGCCAGATACAATAGTGGCATTTAAGAGACTTTTGGATAGGCACGCGAATATGCAGGGAATGGAGGGATATGAATTATGTGCAGGAAAATAAGAGTTGATCTTGGCATCATGTTCAGCACTTTTTTTATGCTATATGGTTTTATGTTCTACTAGACAATCCGTGGACCCGCTGGGTTCCCATTGTGGCTCCAGTCAAGTACTGTGTAATTTCGTCATGTCTGTTAACTCCAAAAGCTACTTGATCACTCCCCTTCAAGGTGTACTTGATCACGTATTTGTCGTTAAGCCACAGCAGACAATGCAAATTAGTATACAAGATGCGATTTTTAGTTATATGTAGACAGATAGATGAACACGAAAGTATTAGATCAAATTGGCAATCTCATCTTGTGTGTGCGCGTATATATGTATATATATACACATATATACACACACACACACACACACACACACACACACACACACACACACACACACACACACACACACACACACACACACACACACACACACAGAAAGATGAGATCGCCATTTTGATCTAATACTTTCGTGTTCATTGGATTTTTATATATATATATATTGATATATATATAATATTATATAATATAATATATTATATAATTTTATATTATATTATATTATATATAAATCCCCAGCAACAGGGTAGCAAATGGCAGAGCAATTTGGAATCAGTAATGCCTGTGAGCTGGAATCAGAGTTCAGATACATTCAGAGGGCTCCACATGTTTTGGAGGAAGGAAGGTGAAAGGGGATCTTTGAATATGGGAGTTTGTGTGTTCTAAAATCGCAACGGAACTGGAATTCAATTTAGGCCAGCAAGCACAAGTTGCTGAGTGAACTAATAAAGGACCTTTTCCCACACCAGCCATGTCAACATTTTCTCTGAGCAAATTGTGTGGTCTGGTGCATCAGAATGTGTCATTTCAACCCAACCTGCTGTGAGCCCAGCTAACTGAGTAATATTGCTGGCAGAGAACACATTAACCACATAATGTGCTCCAGATGGAAAAAAAGTCACGTATGTCAGGCAACATCTTGTGCTGCACGAGAAGTTTTCATGTAAGAATATTCATCAAAAGTTCCAATAGTTAACTCGTCTTGGGGCACTCTGCAAGTTTATGGAAACTATATTTGGAGGATTTATAAAGGTCCAAGACAACTTTTAGGATGTACTCAGTTATTAACTTTACTTTAAATCTTTTGTTTAATGTTATTAGTAGGAGTTAAGTTGTAGAAGGAATAAGAATACAGATTTAAAATTGTCTGTATAAAATAAATGTGAATGTCACTGTAAAAAAAAAAAAGAGCCTTTATTTCAAAAGGGAGTAAAATAAACATGTAGAAACCAGGAACTGCAGGTGCTGGTTTACACAAAAGGACACAAAGTGCTGGACTAGCTCAGCAGGTCAGGCAGCGTCTCTGGAGAACTTGGATGAGGGGCATGTGATCCAATCTGAAGAGGGGTTCCAACCTAAAATGTCACCGATCCATGTTCTCCAGCAATGATGCCTGACCTGCTGAGTTACCCCAGCACTTTCGGTCCTTTTATGGAATGTGTTCAACCTGACTTACTCTATGCACATTTAGACTTTAGAGATACAGCAGGGAAACAGGCCTTTCGGCCCACTGAGTCCACGCTGACGAGCAATCACCTGTACACTAACACTATCCTACACACCAAGTACCATTTTACAATAGCCAATTAACCTACAACACTATATGTCTTTAGAGTGTGGGAGGAATCTGGAGCACTTGGAGAAAATCCACGCGGTCACAGGGAAAGCATACATATTCCAAACAGACAGCATTCGCAGTCGGGACCGAACCCGAGTCTCTGGTGCTGTAAGATGGCAACTCTACAGCTGCGCCACTGTGTCGCCCTCTAGTTTCCTGCCTAAAATAACTCCAGACATTGCTGCCATGAGCAGGTCATAAAATGTAGGCAAACATTGACTCAGTCTCAGAAGACGAATTCTGGGATAACATCCATGGACTACTCTAATAGTCTGTTGACAACATGCTGCTGGTCAGGGACATTAAAAAAAATTCAAAAGTTTAAAAACATTTTTAAAAGACACTACATAAAAATAAAAATTACAATTATGAAGTTATATAACACAGTTAAATGATATCAGACAATTAAAAACATTCATCATTCAAGTTTAACAAACGAACCACTTACCTTATCAATCTCGGTCAATGGCTCTACTTAGATAATTGGGGCTATGTTATCAGCAACAGCAAGGCTGAATCTGAAAGCCACTCAGTGTCTTGGGTCAGGCTGACTGAGCTCTGCTCCTGTACACGTCTGACTTCTTGGACAGACTTGCAACGAGCTAACCTTTGAAGAGCACGTTGCATGCTTCTCCGCTGAATTGTTGGTGAATGGTGCACATATTTCAGATGATGGTTTGGGGTATTTGGGTATGGGTTGGGATGCCTTTGTATAACTGGTGAATGTCAATGTCATCCTTTCAGACTCTGCAGTAACACCAAGATAGTAGGTATCTAACCTATGCTGAAAAAAAGCCTGGCAATCTCATTCCTCCGCTCTTTTTCAGTGCTGCAAATACCCCTCCAATTTCCTTTTGTAATAAATTCTGCATGGGTTCTCTTCAATTTTGGTTGGCGATAGTTATGGCAAGAAATTGAGAAATTTCAGGCTAGTAGGAGTACTCCATTATCAGTCTTTTCTTAGTTCCTCCATACTGCTAAGTTGAATTACTTCCAAATCAAATATCTAATGATATCAAAGGCTTGATAAAATTGGGCCCCAGTAAGCAAGATGCAGAGCCAGTGGGATTTCCAAATAATTATATAGCAAATTACAAGAGTTTGCTGTAGGTAGAAATGTATCGTTTAGGACTCTGTTGGTAGCACACGTGATGGTTCTAGGATTAGTAATTAGGCATATATGAGGCTATGAAAAGCCTTGAAAACATGGGGCAATAATGTTGCACTCATGAGAATGTCTCAGAGTGTAAGACTTTTGAGAGCAAGAGTCAACTGTGATTACAAAACAGGTGACAGCTGGGTAGTTGGGCGTTTCCTTCAGAAATAAAGAGAAGTTGTTAATGTAACTGATTTTAGTTTAAGATGTGAATTGAATTGAATTGAGTCAAGTTTTGCAACTTTGTCAATGTTGCAACTTTTATCAGTTTGACAATTTAAATAAAACAATGAATAAGAACAAGACGGTCTCCCGATTGAACATCAATGTATTATTCCCTCAAAATGTTTGAAAGGTAAAAAAATAACCCATATATGTCGAAAAGAATTTTGGATTTTTATTAATCTATAATTTTTGGTATCATTTCTTTTCAACCAATGTAGGATGTCAATGCAGGTACTCTTCCAATATTTTCATTCACTACACAACGAAGCTTTGAAATCTGTTTTTCAAACCAGGAACCATTTTAGTTGTGGTGCAACTTTAATATATATTGTGCTGTTCCTGTGTTGTGGTCACCTCCTGAAATGTGAGCTTGTTTGACTTGAGAGCCTCAAATTAGTCAGACTTGTTCCTCAAATGGGATTTTCCAGAGAAACACATGGAGGAGTATGGGTAATGAAATCTAAAGGAAAATAATCTTCCAGCATAATTAGCTTAGAATTCCTTGGATTCCTAAGGTAGTCAAACACTGAAAATTACATAATTCGATTTTTCAAATTATTGAATTATTATAAAATAGGAGGCCAGTCGGCCCATCATGTCTAGGCTTGCTCCTGGAAGAACAATCCTATCAGTCCCTGTCTGCTGTTTTCTCATCACCCTCTTGTAATTACTCTGTCTCAAGTGCCTTTTCCAGTTATGTATCTGAAGCTACAGATGAAGTAAACTTTCATTACCATTCCTGCATCCGATGAGCTCATTGGTGTAATGATAAGTGGGAGATCCTCATGCAGGACACACGATGCTAGGACCAACTCTTATCAGCCTGCACATAATCCATATTCCTCCATTCCCTGGATATCAACGTGCCTATCCAAAAGTTTCAATGCGACTATCGTAATTTCCACCACCATCCCTGGCAGTGTGATCTAGGCACGCATCACCCTCTGTGTAAAAAAAATGTGCTCTGCACATCTTCTTTAAACTTTACCCCTCAATCCTTAAAGCTATATAACATATAACAATTACAGCACGGAAACAGGCCTGTCCGGCCCTACCAGTCCACACCGACCATTCTCCCTGACCTAGTCTCATCTACCTGCACTCAGACCATAACCCTCCAATCCCCTCCTATCCATATACCTATCCAATTTACTCTTAAATAATAAAATCGAGCCAGCCTCCACCACTTCCACCGGAAGCCCATTCCATACAGCCACAACCCTCTGAGTTGTTCTCTAGTGTTTGATATTTCCATCTTGGGAAAAGGCGTCTGACTGATTGTCCTAACTATCTATGCCTCCCATAATTTTATAAACTTCTATTGGGCTTTCCCTCAACCTGTGGCATTCCAGGGAAAACAATCAAGTCGCCCTGCAGTTAATACCTTGTAATCCAGGCATCCCTCTGGTAACCCTCCTCTGCACCCTTTCCAAAGCCTCCACATTCTTCCTATAATGGAACGACCATAACGACACGCAATACTTCAAATGCGGCCGAACCTTGTCAAGTTTGAAAAGATTTACGACGATGTTGCCAGGACTAGAGAGTGTGAGCTATGGGGAGAAGTTGAGTGGGCTGGGTCTCTATTCCTTGGGGCGCAGGAGGATGAGGGATGATCTTATAGAGGTGTACAAAATCATGAGAGTAATAGATCGGGTTGATGCACAGTCTCTTGCCCAGTGTAGGGGAATTGAGGACCAGAAGACATAGGTTCAAGGTTAAGGGGAAAAGATTTAGTAGGAATCCGAGGGGTCATTTTTTCACATGGATGGTGGGTATATGGAACAAGCTGCCTGAGGAGGTAGTCGAGGCTGGGACTATCCCATCAGTTAAGAAGCAGTTGGACAGGTACATGGATAAGACAGGTTTGGGGGGATATGGACCAAATGCGGGAAGGTGGGATAAGTGTAGCTGGGGCATGTTGGCCAGTGTGGGCAAGTTGGGCTGAAGGGCCCGTTTCCATACTGTATCACTCTATGATTCTATGACTCTATAACCAAAGTCCTGTAAAACTGTTCAAGACAGTCTACAGGGTTCAGTCACACATCCAGTGTGAATGTGGATGGAGAGCACCATGCAGCTTGTGAGTTACTTTCATGAGCAGTTGATGCTGTGAGGAGACTTCTCTGTTAAAGTGTGTACCTCCTGGTCCCTGTCATGTTGGATTGGTTTTCCCCATTTACAGACTTCCTATTCCCAGCAACAGCTCATTCACAGCGAGTGCTGGCATCATTTTACAAGGGGAGCCCAAACCCATTTTCTGAATTGATCTCTCCTGTCCTGGCAGTACCCACAATACATGGGTTTTGTGGGAAGGGTGCAAATGAGATCTGTTTGCTTGTGGATCCAAGGTTCACAAATGGGAGAGTACTCTGATGCAGGGTGCTTTTCAAATGATTGCCTGAAATGTACTGTAGTCTTACAAGACATCTATAAACATAATTTGGCAGCACAGCGGTAGAGTTGCTGCTTTACAGCGCCAGAGACCCGGGTTCGATCCTGACTACGGATGCTGCCTGTACGGAGTTTGTACCTTCTCCCTGTGACCGTGTGGGTTTTCTCCGGATGCTCCTGTTTCCTCCCACACTCCAAAGATGTACGGGTTTACAGGTTAATGGGCTTCTGTAAGTTGTAAATTGTCCCTAGTGTGTAGGATGGTGCTAGTGTATGGGGTGATCGCTGGTTGGTGCAGACTAGGTGGACAAAAGGGCCTGTTTCCACGCTGTATCTCTAAAGGTTTAAAAAATTTTAAATAATCATCTTTCTCAATCCACCAATGTTCTCCTCCATTTCTTTCTCTCTCAATCCACCAAGCTGCAAAAGATTTATTATCGGGGTAAGGTGTAATGAATAATGGCCACGTCAGTAAGAATGAGGCACTATATAGTTATCTTCCAGAAAACACAGAAAACATAGAAAATAGGCGCAGGAGGAGGCTATTTGGCCCTTCGAGCCAGCAACGCCATTCGTTGTGATCATGGCTGTTCATCCACAATCAGTAACCTGTGCCTGCCTTCTCCCCATATCCCCTGATTCCACTAGCCCCTAGAACTCTATCTAACACTCTTTTAAATTTATCCATTGAATTGGCCTCCACTGCCCTCTGTGGCAGAGAATTCCACAAATTTACAACTCTCTGGGTGAAAAAGTTTCTTACCTCAGTTTTAATTGGCCTCCCCTTTATTCTTAGACTGTGGGCCCTGGTTCTGGACTCCCCCAACATTGGGAACATTTTTCCTGCATCTAGCTTGTCCAGTCCTTTTATAATTATATATGTTTCTTTCAGATCCCCTCTCATCCTTCTAAATTCCAGTGAATACAAGCCCAGTCTTTCCAATCTTTCCTCATATGACAGCCCGCCATCCCAGGGATTAACCTCGTGAAGCTGCACTGCCTCAATAGCAAGGACGTGCTTCCTCAAATTAGGAGACCAAAACTGCACACAATATTCCAGATGTGGTTTCACTATACAACTGCAGAAGGACCTCTTTGCTCCTGTACTCAAATCCTCTTGTTTGAAGGCCAACATGCCATGAGCTATCTTCACTGCCTGCTGTACCTGCACACTTACTTTCAGTGACTTGTGTACAAGGACACCATTGTCTCGTTGCACTTCCTCTTTACCTAATCTGACACCATTGAGATAATAATAACAACTGCAGAAGGATTTCTTTGCTCCTATACTCAAATCCTCTTGACATCCTTATTTTTGCCACCAAAGTGGATAACCTCACATTTATCTACATTATACTGCATCTGTCATGTATCTGCCCACTCACTCAACCTGTCCAAGTCACCCTGCAACCTCCTACCATCCTCTTCGCAGTTCACACTACCACCCAGCTTTGTGTCATCTGCAAACTTGCTAATGTTACTTCTAATTCCATTATCCAAATCATTAATATATATTGTAAATAGTTGCGGCCCCAGCACCGAGCCTTGCGGCACTCCACTTGCCACTGCCTGCCATTCTGAAAAGGACCCGTTTATTCCTACTCTTTGCTTCCTGTTTGCCAACCATCCATGTCAATACCCTCCCCCAATACCATGTGCTCTAATATTGCTCACCAATCTCCCTTGTGGTATCTTATCAAAGGCTTTCTGAAAATGTAGATACACTCCATCCATTGGCTCTCCTTCATCTATTTTACTTGTCACATCCTAAAAAAATTCCAGAAGATTAGTCCAGCAGGATTTCCCCTTCATAAATCCATGCTGACTTGGTCCAATACTTTTACTGCTATCCAAATGTGCCGTTATTACCTCTTTAATAATTGACTCCAGCATCTTCCCCACCACCGATGTCAAGAGGATTTGAGTATAGGAGCAAAGAAATCCTTCTGCAGTTGTATAGGGCCCTGGTGAGACCATATCTGGAGTATTGTGCGCAGTTCTGGTCTCCTAATTTGAGTAAGGACGTCCTTGCTATTGAGGCAGTGCAGCGTAGGTTCACAAGGTTAATCCCTGGGGTGGAGGGATTGTCATATAAGGAAAGATTGGAAAGACTGTGCTTGTATTCACTGGAGTTTAGAAGGATGAGAGGGGATCTTATAGAGACATATAAAATTATAAAAGGTCTAGACAAACTAGATGCAGGAAAAATGTTCCCAATGTTGGGGGAGTCCAGAACCAAGGAACACAGTCTAAGAATAAAGGGGAGGCCATTTAAAACTGAAGTGAGAAGAAACATTTTCACCCAGAGAGTTGTGAATTTGTGGAATTCTCTGCCACAGAAGGCAGTGGAGGCCAATTTACTGGATGAATTTAAAAGATAGAGCTCAAGGGGCTAGTGGAATCAAGGAATATGGGGAGAAGGCAGGCACAGGTTACTGATTGTAGATGATCAGCCATGATCACAATGAATGACGTTGCTGGCTCGAAAGGCCAAATGGCCTCCTTCTGCACCTATTGTCTATGTTTCTAGGTTTATATATATATATATCTCAGTGCCAATCTAAAACCCTCTTAAATGCCACTATCATATCTGCTTCCAGGCACCCACTACTCTTTGCATGTAAAACAAAAATCTTGCCCCGCACATCTCCTTTAAACTTTCCCACTCTGAGCTTAAAGCTCTGTCCTCTGATCTTTCACATTTCTACCCTGGGATAAAGATTGTGACTGTCTATCTATACCCCTCGTTATTTGATGTAACTTCTATCAGGTTTCCCCGCAATCTCCGATGCTGCAGAGAAAACAATCCAAGTGATCTGGATGTCTAAGGGGGGAAGCAGGCATTGATGGAGAGGGTCATCGTGTAAGAGATGTTGTTATAACAAAGTAATTCAGTGAAAGGTGACTTCCTCATTGCATTGAGTCTTTTGTAATGTTTATTGATCTTTTCACGCGAACGATACCAGCAACCTTCTGGGCTGCAAGAGCAACTTCAAGGGACTGTGTAAAATAGCTTTATTAACCCCTAATTTTGACAATCCTAAACATGGCCAACAGATGTTTCTCAGAGGCAGAATGTATCAGCTCCGCCCATGTGTAAATCCTGTAGGCATTCACAGTAGGTTACAGCCTGCTCCTGATGTTCTTGGCACTATCCTTCAGCCATCCTTTTCTCCTTAGCTCCTGCCTGCAGATGGAAAGAATGCATCCTGGTTGTGTGAAATAAACCAAATATTCTGAATGATCTTGGCGTTATACGATGTTTGACTCTTTCTGTTTGTTCTTCAGTCCAACCAAGGTGTACCATTTAAGCTGTTCGTAGAAGGGTGCTGAGATTAGAGATTTTGAAGCCATTATAGAAAGCTTATGGATCATTCTTCTATCCTTCCTTTCCTTGTATAATCTCTTCCCTGACCATAATATCTTAGCCATTACTATGGTGTACCATTATGATGTAGTTATTATATTTGTGCAATTAATTCTTCAACCTTTCTAACTGTATTCATACCAACCAACATTTAAACATGTTTATAATGTTATATCCATAATCCTGAACCATATTTTAAAGGGACATGCCACAATGCAAGCAACCCTCTTCCAGCTTCACCAATGAGTGAACTGACTCAGTAGTAATAGATGGTACACCCAAAGGATCAGAGGCACTAGGATCTGCTGGTGAAGAAGAGTGCTTAAAGGTGGCATCCTCTTTGTGGAAGGTGACCATCAGCCCCAACAAGACTATGGCCAACCCCAGTCTGGTTGGTATCGCCAGAGATGTCTCTGTATGGACATGCGTGGAGTCTGTGAATGGGTACATTTTGGAGACAATTGCATGGCAGAAAGTCTCTGTGCCCTTGCTGACTGTTCTTCTGGACTCCTGGAGTATGTGGAATTTTTGTGACTTCCTTAATGCAGCAACAAAAGGCAAAAAAAAAGTGACATGGCAGCATCTGCAACAGCTGCCTAGATGAGAAAACGTAAAGTGACCGTGACTTTGACCTTCACATTCGAGGTACGTGTGAGGTTGTATTGAGCTGTTGGTAAGATCAAAGGAAGCAATTTAGATACCAACAAAGAACTGTAGATGTTGGTTTACGTAAATGAACATAAAGTGTTCGAGTAACTCAGCAGGTCAAGCAGCATCTCTGGAGAACATGAATTGGCGACGTTTTGGGCTGGGACCCTTTAAGTGAGCAGAGGTTCATGGGAGACTCGAGGAACTGCAGAAGTTCTGAGCAAAGAGCAAAGTGCTGGAGGAACTCAACAAGTTAGGCAGCATCTGTGGAGGGAATGTTCAATGCTGAGTTTGTCCAGCATGTTGTGTTTTGTTCAGGCCATGGGAATTAAGGTGAGTAAAAGCTGGCTGTTCTACAAGTAAGAACTGTTGTCTTTCATTGCTGATGAAGTTTATGTGTGGAAATACTGTTCACATTATTTGGGAGAGTTTTACAATGAAAAGGGTGTGAGGGCAAAGAGAAATGTTTCCAAAAAGTCAGGAGTCAAGTTACTTCGATGGGGCACGTGACAAAGGTTTGCACCACAGTGCTATGCTCTTATGCTCTGCATTAAACCACTTACAATTCCACAATAGCAATTTTTTAATTGGAGTTGGTGCACAAGAACATCTAGGCCAGTCAGGTGAAATGTGATGCATGCAGTGCTGAGGAGCATCGACTCCTGAATTTGCACAGCTGGTCAGGTGCTCTTTTGCCATAGTGTTTTATCAGAACACCATCACTCTCTGTAGAGTGCGAGCCAGGTTGGAAATCCCAGTCTAGTGGGGCGGCGCAGTGGTAGTTGCTGCCTTACAGTGCTAGGGATGCGGGTTTGATCCTGACCACGGGTGCTGTCTGTATGTAGCTTGCACATTCTTCCTGTGACCAGGTGGGTTTCCTCCTGTGCTCCGATTTCCTCCTACATTCCAAAGCCATGCAGGTTTGTAGGTTAATTGGCTTC
This sequence comes from Rhinoraja longicauda, assembly GCF_053455715.1. Lineage (NCBI taxonomy): Eukaryota > Metazoa > Chordata > Chondrichthyes > Rajiformes > Arhynchobatidae > Rhinoraja > Rhinoraja longicauda. The sequence continues at coordinate 68,314,134 of NC_135955.1, read as the reverse complement.
TGTAAATTGTTCCTAGTGTGAAGGATAGAACTAGTGTATGGGTGATTGCTGGTCAATGTGGACTCGGTTGGCCAAAGGGCCTGTTTCCACACCACATTGCTAAACTAAACTAAAACATATTCAGCCTGTGCAAGTTTGTGAAGAAGACGGCATCCTCGCCTCGGATGGAAGACCTGTTGACAGTGAGTTGCTGGTTTGCTCAGTTCATCGTAAAGTATTGACCACTTGGTGAATCCTACCTTGGATTTCCGCACTGGATTCCAACCACATAAAATGGCTAATTTTGGGCAGAGGAAAATACCATTATATCATGATCTATGGAAACTCGTCCTGAGGCCTCGATCTAGGAAATGTGCAGAACTTTAACTTTATTGCGGGAGTGTAAAAGGAAAATGAGTGCGTTTCTGTCGTTGGATACTTTTGTTCTGTTATTTTTCATTGGGTACAAGGATGCACAGAAAGGCTTGAGTGTCCTCCACTTAATGGCACTTGTAGCAGCCAGCTACAACGTGCCCAAACTATAAACTCTTGTGGAAGCAGCATCAATGAATTCCAGGAAAATGGAGAATTCTTCTGCAGAACTGACAGGGTCAATGATCATAGAGTCATATAATGTGGAAACAGGCCCGTTGGCCCAACTTGCCCATGCCGACCAACATGCTTCATCCACACTAGTCCCACCTGCCCGCGTTTGGCCCAGATCCCTATACACCTATCCTATCTATGTACCTGTCTAAATGTTTCACGTTGTGATAGTACCTGCCTCAACTACCTCCTCTGGCAGCTTGTTCCATACACCCACCACCCTTTGTGTAAAAACGTTGCCCCTCAGGTTCCTATTAAATCTTTTCCCCTCACCTTAAACCATAAACCTCTGGTTCTCAGTCAGATACTAATGGGTTTAACCATGGTTTATATCCAAGATTGCTCTCAAATGGTCTGCTGGAAGATATATAAATATGAATCATTTTCTACTTGTATACTTTTGTCTTTTAGCTTTAAAGGAAAAGACAAAATTCATGTTGCTTTTTCTTCATTCAGAACCGTCATTGCATCACAGTTGGAACCGATACACGCTCGATCAGTTTTCCCCTGCTTTGATGAACCTGCTATGAAGGCAACCTTTGACATCAGACTAGTGCACGATCCCCAGCTTGTGGCACTCTCTAACATGCCAGCAATCGGTGAGTAAATGCATTTAAATGGCTTTCTAAAGGTCTTCTGGGTTCTCCAATTTAGCTGTGCCTCTGGTAACTAGTCCACACATGTCAGTTTTTAAGTATATAAGTTAGTTTTTAATGCTACAAGTCATACAGCACAAAAATAAGCCCTTCTGCCCACCATATCCATGCCAACCAAGTGCCCATCTATACTAATCCATTTTTACTAGCACTTGGTCCTGAGCCTCCAATGCTTTGGTGATTCGAGTGTTCCTTCAAAAGCCTCTGCGTTCACCATCCATTCGTGCAGTGTATTCCAAATTGTAATAACCCTCTGGATGAAAAACTTCATCCTCCGATCCCCTCTAAACCTCTTGCCCCTTACCCTAAAGCTATGCCCGCTTATCTTTAAACACTTCTGCTCTGGTGAACAAGATTCCGACTATTTATCCTATCAATTCCCATCGGATTTTTGTATCCTCTCTCAGCTTCCTCTGTTCAATGAAAAGCAACGCAGCCTGTTCAGTCTCTCTTCATAGTTCATAAGTTCTAGGAGCAGAATTAGGCCATTCGGCCCATCAAGTCTACTCTGCCATTCAATCCTTGCTGATCTATCTTTCCCTCTCAACCCCATTTTCTTGCCTTCTCCCCATAACCCCGGACACATAACCCCTTTTATAACTGAAACACTACATCCCAGGCAACTTCCTGATTACATAATCACTCCCCTCCTATAGTTCAACAATCAGAATTGCACATAGATGTTTGTAGGTCCTGCTTATCCTGGAGGCAGCAACCTGTCCTGAACTATCTGTGGGTGAGGAATCTTTGCAGGCTCCAATGAAGGTATCACTTCCAGTGAAAACACAGACTTGTATAAGATTCACTGTGCTGTTGTAATTTCAGCCACTTCCTTACTTCCTTACTGAGTGTCACAATGCTGTGTAAGCTTGGTTTTATTTGAGAAAGGAGCTGAGACCTTTGAACAAAATTGTTAAAAGCCAATAAAGGCACTGTGAATCATGGCACTGGCAAATGTGCAGTTTTTAATATTTGTTACAGTTACTGAGGAAATAAATGACAAGTGAAAATCAATAGCTGCAAGTGTCTCAAAAAACACATCAATGATGCTTTGAGCAAAGGTTATAGGTGTCTGGATAGTCATGAATTTACCCTCATTAGTAATCATGGCGGGTTTGACCCCAATGCCTCGTGGTAGGTGGGCTTGTCCCTGTGACTGAGGGCAGTGGGTTTGCCCTGTGACTGAGGGAGGTGGGATTGCCCCTGTGACTGAGGGCAGTGGGCTTGCCCTGTGACTGAGGGCGGTGGGTTTGCCCTGTGACTGAGGGCGGTGGGTTTGCCCTGTGACTGAGGGCGGTGGGTTTGCCCTGTGACTGAGGGAGGTGGGAGTGTCCCTGTGACTAAGGGCAGTGGGCTTGCCCTGTGACTGAGGGCAGTGGGCTTGCCCTGTGACTGAGGGCGGTGGGTTTGCCCTGTGACTGAGGGCGGTGGGTTTGCCCTGTGACTGAGGGCGGTGGGTTTGCCCTGTGACTGAGGGAGGTGGGATTGTCCCTGTGACTGAGGGCAGTGGGCTTGCCCTGTGACTGAGGGCGGTGGGTTTGCCCCTGTGGCAGTGGGCTTGCCCTGTGACTGAGGGCAGTGGGCTTGCCCTGTGACTGAGGGCGGTGGGTTTGCCCCTGTGGCAGTGGGCTTGCCCTGTGACTGAGGGCAGTGGGTTTGCCCTGTGACTGAGGGAGGTGGGATTGCCCCTGTGCCCCTGTGGCAGTGGGCTTGCCCTGTGACTGAGGGCAGTGGGTTTGCCCCTGTGACTGAGGGAGGTGGGATTGCCCACAGTTGCTGAATGGACGTTGAAGACCATATGTTTATCTTAAATGTATGCCTTTTCTTCAACATCAATTTGCATCAAAATAACATCCAGTTCTATTAGAGTAGAATCAAATCAACATAAACTAATCAGGGTGCATGGAAATACCGAACACATTTATCTATGTCTCAAATCAAGCATTTCAACTAATTTCACATTAATCTGTGCACTTGGCACAGTAAATCTTGGATTGTGTTTGCCTCGTAGATTTGTGCCTGATTACATGTGTGCTCAGATGTAAATGCAAAGGAAATTGAAGACAAAACATTTATAATTGATAAAAGTTGGCACCAAAGTGTGATGAAAAGAATGGATAATTGCTATCTGTACAGCTTTGTTTGGAAATTGGTGGAACAAAATGGCCGTCTGTCGTGATGTCACTTGATTAACAATTTCAGGATAGAAATTAAAATAGGTTAGGCCTATCCTTTGGCATGGTCACGATAAATGTTACCTCCTGTGAAGATAAGATATAACTTGTTGTTGTACAATAAACACCTCCGTACAGTTTTTAATTTAGATATACGGGTATATATGGATAGGTGGATCGATATAAGGTTTACCAGATAAGAATAATCCTTTTTGATTAATATTATCAATGGATCACTGTTAATGTTTACAGAAATCTTACAACATGGTCAAAATTCAAAGTAGCATTCGGCTAATTCTGCTGCAATGAAATAGTCGCATTCTTGTGAAACTTCACATTGTATAAAATCATGTATTATCAACAATTCTGGCAATGAAGAATAGGGGGTTAGGTATCTTCCCTGAGCTACCATCTACCCCATTGGAGACTCGCGGGCCATCTTTAATCGGACTTTGCTGGACTTTATCTTTTACTATACGTTATTCCCTTTATCCTGTGTCTGCACACTGTGGACAGCACAATTGTAATCATGAATAGTATTTCCTCTGACTGGATAACACGCAACAAAAAGATTTTCACTGTACCTTGGTACATGTGACAATAAACTAAACCAACCAACTAATGATGCAGGACAGTTTCAGACTCACAGGAACAAAGTTACTTTGCCCCATGATTTTCAAAAACAAAGGTTTTTCTTAATAGCTGTAAGTTTATTTTCTGATAGATTGTAATCATTTCAGTAGATTATTGTTGTGCAACTATTAATAGAAGCAATTGCTTGTCAATTTTCGAAGTAATTTTTAAGTAGCCTTGCGTGGTGAAAGTAGCACCGCGTGTTCCAAAGAGACAATGGTGTTGGACTATTGTGGGGCTAGTTCCCATTCAAGATCGCATTATAACTAAATCAGCCAAGATAATACCAATAGTGTTCTTTAATTCATCAATTGCATTATATGCAGTTTGCATTATGGAAATATCCATTTTAGCAGAACTACATGGATCAGCATTTATCCTAGTTGCAATTTTTAATAGATACAGGGCAGCTAGCAAAAGCTGTTGGATATTAATGTGACACTAATTGTGATATTAGTTTGGATAGTTGAAGTGATATAAGATCAACGTTTGTATACCATCATAAAATGGATACAAGATGGAATGGATTTCCATGAGGAACAAATCTGAAGACAGTTGATGGTGAGATCACGGGATTTTGCGAGAAAAAAAGCCATGGATTTTAGTTGATACATTTCTCTTCATCATACACATACAGCCGGAAACAGGCCTTTTCGGCCCACCAAGTTCGTGCCGCCGAGCGATCCCCGTACATTAACACTATCCTACACCCACTAGGGACAATTTTAAAAATTTTTTTTTTTTACATTTACCCAGCCAATTAACCTACATACCTGTACGTCTTTGGAGTGTGGGAGGAAACCAAAGATCTCGGAGAAAACCCACGCAGGTCACGGGGAGAACGTACAAACTCCTTACAGTGCAGCACCCGTAGTCAGGATCGAACCTGAGTCTCCGGCGCTGCATTCGCTGTAAAGCAGCAACTCTACCGCTGCGCTACCGTGCCGCCCTTGAACAGCCTTAAATGAACAGCCTTTTAAATGTGATTCAAAGAGCAGCCCTTCTACTACTGGCAGGAGACCATTGTGGAGAACCTTGGTGATTACTCTCCCTGTAGCAGACTGCGGGAAGACTCTCTGTAGTCACTACAGTTGGATGTGTCTCCTTTCTTCAAGATGGTCACAATTACCCTGGCATGACCTCCACCATGCAGATGTGGGACTCAGACGTTGTTGTTCAATTGTGACTGTGGCTTCTTTCCAAGCTTAAACTTCAGCAGGAATACTGTTTGCTCCCTGTGACCTGTTGTTTTCCAGTGGTCTGAGGCCGTTTCAACTTCTTGTCAGTCAGGGATGGCCAGGAGACTGTTCAAGATAGTTTGATAGTTTGGTGGGGTTGAACCAAGGAGCTCACTTCAGAGTTGACAAATTCTTTGCAGTGTTCCTTCTCCTGAGTGCTGATTCCCTCAGTGTTCTTGACAAGTGAAGAATATTGGTAGCCAAAGTCCTCAGACTTTGCACAAAAGTCTACTTGGCAGCAGAAATTCCTTCTTCAGAGACGTGGAATACTTACAGGAACACCTCAAGATAACAGCAATTCTCTTTCTGCAAGATCCGTCAAGTCCACTGGAACAATAAGTGAACCCACATCAATGTCCTTTCAAAGCCAAAAGCCCCTGCATACTTAATTGTCAAATGCACTGAAAGTGGAACAATGAAATTCTTACTTGCAGCAGCAAAACAGGTCTGCTAAAAGACAATGCAAGTAGATAATATGTAATAAGAATTCAATAAATCAATAACCACATAATAATAACATTGAAACCAACAAGTTTGAAAATGTGTTTTAGAGTCACAGGTAAATTTTGTAAGGCCTTGTAACTATCATGTATGAGCAGTTTTCTCCATTGATTTTCAATAGTAATAATGTCATGACATATGGGAGAGCAGTAAGTGTTGCTAAGTTGAATATAGCATTCTGCCCAGAACGTTGCAGAGGTATTCATTGCGTGCCAGCTCATGTTCGGTGATGTGATGGAGGCCCACTTACCACCAGTTTAGTTCTGCTTTGGATTAAACAATAGAACAATGTTTCAGAGGATCAGAAAGCACCAAAAGTCTGTCGGATCCCTGCAAAAATCTCAGCAGCAAAATAAATCCCTGAGCAGTAACAGATGTGCCAGTATAATGCCAAGATGTGTACTGTTACAAAAGCAATAGGCAACTATTTAAGCTGAATGTTTTAATTTTTTAGATTTTTCTGAAAGACTGGCAGAGAATGGTACATGGAAAGTTACAACATTTAACACCACTTTGAAGATGTCCACCTATTTAGTTGCTTTGGTTATTAGTGACTATGGTTGCGTTAATACAACTTCCAATGGCGTAGAGGTAACTATGAATGTTCTTTATACCCATTATTTAATTTTTTTAATTTTTGTGCATGGCTATATAATTTTTTATATAAATATTTAATTCTTCTGCAGAAGTAGCAAAGTCTTACTACATGGAAGACATTTTTCTGAACTGAAAGACGTTGAAGCTGTCTTGAGGAAAAAGTTAAATCAGATTTAAAAAAAGATAGGATTCGTCAAGTTTGGAGCAAGAGAAATTGAGGAGCAAATAGGCAAATGAATAACAATTGTTACAACAATAGAAACCGGAGAATAAGAAGGGTCTCGACACAAAATATCACCTCTCCATATTCTCCAGAGATGCTGTCTGACCTGCCTAGTTACTCCAGCACTTTGGTTCCTTTTGGGGGAATAGGAATAAAGAATAGTGATTCCAATTGGTGAAAGGAGGAAAGCAATATTACACAAAGACTTGTATAGGGATTACTATTTTACATTACTTTTATTAATGTTTCAGACCAATATGGAACTCTGTTAAAAATAGTGTTTCAATACCAAATTAGGGATTTAACAATAGGACAAGAAGATAGAGTCATAGAGTCTTACTGTGTGGAAACAGGCCCTTCGGCCAACTTTTCACTCCCGCCAACATGTCCCATCTACACTAGTCCCACCTGCCTATGTTTGGCTCCTATTCCTCTAAACCTGTCCTATCCATGTACCTATCTAACCATTTGTTACTGATATAAGATATCAAGAACTCACTGGTTGGCCATTATATTCTAAATAAATGTAAACCAATGCGAGATACTTTTGTTAAAGATACAGAAATATTACTTGCATTTTGAAAGGAAGAAATAAAGGTATTTAGAGAGACAGAGAGAGAGAGAGATTGGAAACAATTGACTGTCCCATAAAATAATTAAAATGCCAACAAACCACTGTATTTTGATTTTGAGGATTTTTTTTTTTAAAGTATCATTTATTCAAAACTCTTGGAGTACTATGCTGTTCCTGGTAGTACAAGTTAGGGGGAGGGGTTGACAAATTGGGAGTATAAGGATGGAGTTAAAGGGGAACAATGTACAGGAAAAGTTACGAAAGACACCCAAATTAATGGTTCAGAAAGTTCAAGAAGGGTTCCGAGAGTAAGGTCAGGTGAAATAGGAATCGGTGCAAGAGGGGAGGTGAATACCAAATTAAAAGTGTGAAATATGAATGTGCAAAGTATAAGAAATAAAGTGGATGAGCTTGAGGCTCAGTTAGATATTGGTTAGTATGATGTTGTGAGAATTACAGAGACATGGCTGCAAGAGCATAGGAGCTGGGAACTGAATCTTTAGGGGTATACGTCCTATCGAAAGACAGACAGGTGGGCAGAGAGGACAGGGTGGCTCTGTTGGTAAGGAATAAAATTCAGTCCCTTGCAAGGGGTGACATAGAATCAGAAGATGATGAGTCATTGTGGGTAGAACTGAGAAATTATCAGTGTAAAAAGACTCTAATGGGAGTTGTCTCCAGGCCCCCAAACAGTAGTCTCGAGATAGGGTGCAAGTTGCACCAGGAGTTAAAATAAGCATGTAACAAAGGTAATGCTATGGTGGTTATGGGAGAATGCAACATGCAGGTAGACTGGGAAAATCAGGTTGGTACTGGACCCCAAGAAAGGGAGTTTGTAGAGTGCCTCTGAGATGGATTCTTAGAGTAGCTTGTACTAGAGTCCATCAGGGAGAAGGCAATTCTGGATTTAGTGTTGTGTAATGAACCGAATTTGATAAGGGAAAGGAACCATTAGGAGGTAGTGACCATAATATGATAAGTTTTAATCTGTAATTTGAGAGGGAGAAGGTAAAATCAGAAGTGTCAGTATTGCAGGTAAACAAAGGGAATGATGAAGGCATGAGGGAGGACTTGCCCGAAGTTGACTGGCAGGGATGATGGTGGAATAGTAATGGCAGGTGTTTCTGGGAATAATCTAGAAGCTCATTTTATTCCAAAGAGGAAGAAAGACTCTAAGGGGAGTAAGAGGTGACCGTGGCTAACAAGGCAAGTCAAGGACAGTATAAAAATAAAAGAGAAGAAGCCTAACGGAGCAAAGATGAGCGGGAAGCCAGAGGAATGGGTAACTTTTAAAGATCAACAGAAGGTAACTAAAAAGGCAATACAGGGAGAAAAGATGAAGTATGAAGGTAAGCTAGCCAAGAATATGAGGGAGGATAGCAAAAGCTTCTTTAGGTCTGTGAAGAGGAAAAAGTTGGGTGTTGGGTAGACTGATGGGAGTGAAGGCTGATAAATCCCCATGGCCTGATGGTCTGCGTCCCAGGGTAATCAAGGAGATGGCTCTAGAAATCGTGGACGCATTGGTGATCATTTTCAAATGTTCAATAGATTCAGGATCAGTTCCTGTGGATGGGAGGGTAGCTAATGTTATCCCACTTTTCAAGAAAGGAGGGCGAGAGAAAGCAAGGAATTTTAGACCAGTTAGCCCGACATCGGTGGTGGGGAAGGTGCTGGAATTAAAGATGTAATAGCGGCACATTTGGATAGCAGTAACAGGATCGGTCCAAGTCAGCATGGATTTATGTAGGGGAAATCATGCTTGACAAATCTGGAATTTTTTGAGGATGTAACAAGGAAAATGGACAAAGGAGAGCCAGTTGAAGTAGTGTACCTGGATTTGCAGAAAGCCTTTGATAAGGCCCCACACAGGAGATTAGTGGGCAAAATTAGAGCACATGGTATTGGGGGTAGGGTATTGACATGGATAGAAAATTGGTTGGCAGACAGGAAACAAAGAGCAGGGTCCCTTTCAGAATGGCAGGCAGTGACAAGTGGGGTGCTGCAAGGCTCAGTGCTGGGACCGCAGCTAATTACAATATACATTAATGATTTAGATGAAGGAATTGAAAGTAACATTAGCAAATTTGCAGATGACTCAAAGCTGGTGGACTGTGAAGAGGATGCTATGAGGATGCAGTGGCTTGGACAGGTTGGGTGAGTGGGCAGATGCATGGCAGATGCAGTATCATGTGGATAAATGTGAGGTTATCCACTTTAGAGGCAAGAACAGGAAGGCAGATTATTATCTGTTTGGTGTCTGGTTAGGAAGTAAAACGAGGCATGGGTGGCCTAGTACATCTGTCACTGAAAGTAAGCATACAACAGGCAGTGAAGAAAGCTGATGGCATGTTGGCCTTCATGACGAGAGGAGTTGAGTATAGGAGCAAAGAGGTACTTCTGCAGTTGTACAGGGCCCTGGTGAGACCACACCTGGATTATTGTATGCACTTTTGGTCTCCTAATTTGAGGAAGGACCTTATTGCTATTGAGGGAGTGCAGCGTAAGTTCATGAGGTTAATTCCCAGGATGGCGGGACTGCCGTATGATGAAAGATGGCTGCCTCACCTACAGTCTATCTGTCCTTTTCAAACTCTTTTGTTATTTTTGGTAAGTTTTAAAAGTTTGTGTAAATGTTCTCTGGTTTGTTTTATGTGGGGGGTGGGAGAGGGGGTCGGGGGAAACTTTTTTTCAATCTCTTACCTTGCCGGAGATGCGATTGTTTTCCGGATCGTATCTCTGGTCGCTCTGCGGCCTAACATCACGGAGCTGGAGGTCTTGCCTGGGACTGACCTTGAGTCCCCGCGGGGAGGTGGACTTATCATCTGAGCCTGCGATCCCTTGCCTGGGATCGACGCTCCAATGCAGCCTGCGGACTTTAACATCAGGAGCTCGCAGTCTCGGGTTGAGACCGGTCGGGAGCTCCAAATGCTGTACGAGGTTCGACTGGTCCCGACCCGGGGTAGATCGCCGGTGCGGCGGAGCTGAGATCCCCCCTTATGAAGGAGCTTGATCACCCCGATGAGGAAGGCTCGCCGCCGGCTACGGGAATAAGATCATCCCGTCAATGGAAGGTTAGAGCCCCCGACCACTGGAGGACAAAGAAGGGAGAGATTGAACTTTTTTTTCACCTTCTATCACAGTGAGGAATGTGGAGGCATCACTGTGGTGGATGTTCATGTTAAAATGTATTTTGTGTGCCCTGTTGCTTTTTATTGTTATGACTGTATGGCAAATGAAGTTCCTCATATGTTGCAAAACACACTTGATTAGAGTAGACTGACATTTGAAATCAACATAAGAACAGTGACCAAGAATTTTGTAGGTGACCTGTGCAAAGTTGAAACAGCAGCTTTACCACTCATTGGGATCCCTGTATTTGCTTTCTACCTTTGTCTCAGTTAGCCCATGTAGTTCTTTGTGCTGTGAGAATGTTGTTGATTGAAGAGAAAGACGAAAATGATCTTGAGGGCCGATATCAATACAGAGAAATTACAGCTGTCTGAGAGTATTTTTATTGGGAAACAATTAATAAATAGGGATGATCAGATGGATGTCATCAAAATTATGAACTGACTGGATGGGGTATGTAGGGTGAATGAATTTTCTCTTGTGGGAGAAATAACAACAAAGAACCTGAAGATGTGAGCTCTTAATATTCCAACTGATGAGGGAAATCTTATCTTGCATAGTGAATTGCTAAAGCACACTCCCATGGAAAGTGATTGTGGCAAATAGCTTTCAAAAGGATTAAAAAAATGTTCAAAATTGAGATCAGCCAGATGGAATATTACAATCTTGCATGAACTCCCCAACAGATTAGCTGGATGCAAGAAACTTTTTCTTCACACGTGTTACCTGACATGTTTCCAGTATTTTTATAACTTTGCTTTTCACAAACCTAGCTAAGTGCATTAGGTGCCTTGTTGTAATATAGGACATTTCAGAAGTATAAGTTTGAAGAGTTACTGAAAAAACCCCAGAAACCCTCATCCACGCCTTCATCACCTCCCGTCTGGACTACTGCAACAGCCTCCTCTATGGTTCACCCTAAAAAATCATCAACAAACTCCAACACATCCAGAACTCCGCTGCCCGTCTACTCACCCACTCCCCGATCCGTGACCATATCACCCCCGTCCTTTACAAGCTCCACTGGCTCCCCATCCCCCAGAGAATCCAGTACAAAACCCTCCTCATGACATACAAAGCCCTCCATAACCTGGCCCCATCCTACCTGACTGACCCCCTCCACAGACACACTCCCACCCGTACCCTCCGCTCTGCTGCTGCTAACCTCCTGTCCCCCCCCATCCGGACCAAACTCAGATCCTGGGGGGACAGGGCTTTCTCCATCGCTGCTCCCACCCTCTGGAACTCACTACCCCAAACCGTCAGAGACTCCTCCTCACTCACCACATTCAAAACATCACTGAAGTCTCATCTGTTCAGCACTGCCTTCAATCACTGACCGTTACCTCATCTTCTTTTTCCTTTTCTCTTCGTTTACTCATTTATCTATTTATTTTCTTTTATGTTTTAGTAAACCTTGTAAAGCGTCTTTGAGTGTTAGAAAAGCGCTATATAAATGTAATGCATTATTATTATTATTATTATTATATCAAGAACTGTAATGCAAGAACACAGAAGTACATCAAATAGTACAGAGAAGATGCTGCTGAATTCTAACATGCACCCTAATGTTTAAGTCGAAGTTTGTTATTAAATGATATTTTTAATTTATGCAGATTCGCGTTTGGGCAGAAAAAAAAGCCATATCAGATGGTGAAGCTAATTATGCATTAAAAGTATTAGGGCCAATTCTCTCATTCTTTGAGGAATATTTTAACGTGAGTTATCCCTTATCCAAACTAGGTAAGTCATCTTTTTGCATACATTAATCCAAGGCTGTATTCCAAGATATCTGAGTCATTTTACTTTCCAGTCTCATTTAAATTAAACATCACCGTCACTTCAAATGGGCAGGGATAACATTAGGTCATAAAAGGGATTTGTTAGGTAGCTTCAGGGGTACCTTTCACAGACTGTTTTGGAATAGTGTCTAACTTGTGCAAATCTCTGTTAAATCTGTGGAAGGGTCCAATTTATTGCAGCAGGCTTTTTCTTTTCTATTGAAGATAAGCCATGCAGGAACCTAAATAAAGGAAGCTATTGAATATCGCCAGATAATTACTTTCACCCAAAATAGACACAAAATGCTGGAGTAATTCAGCGGGTCAGACAGTTTCTTTGGAGAAAAGGAATAGGCTACTCCAGTATTTTGTGTCTATCTTCAGTGTAAACCAGCATCTGCAGTTCCTTCCGACACATAATCACTTTCACCTGCTTGCTTCAAATCACTGCTTGTGGATTTAAATTCAACAATAGGATGAAAGGACATTATGTTCAATAAATCCTGCAATTTGCAGGATAATTAATATACCTGTAAATGATCAAACCTAACTTGCTGGATGGTTGTGAAAAGCCATCTAGTTCAGTAATGTGCTGGACACCTACACACATTGTTACTCTCGCCCATTGCCATGGGGAATAATTTTGATTTTGGGCAGCAATGCAAATTGCCTGTAAGTGAGTTGACCATTTATCACATCTCCCAGTTCTCCCTTCCACCTTGTCTAATAAACGGCTCAATTGCGAGAATGTTGCCAGGACTAGAGGGTCTGAGCTGTAGGGAGAGGTTGAGTAAGCTGGGGCCTCTATTCCCTGTAGCGCAAGAGGATGAGGGGTGATCTTATAGAGGTGTATAAGATCATGAGAGGAATAGATTGGGTAGATGCACAGAGTCTCTTGCCTGGAGGAGGTGAATCGAGGACCAGAGGACATAGGTTTAAGGCGAAGGAGAAAAGAGTTAATAGGAATCTAAGGGGTAATTTTTTCACACAAAGGGTGGTGGGTATATGGAACAAGCTGCCAGAAGAGGCAGTTAAGGAAGGGACTATCCCAACATTTAAGAAACAGTTAAAAAGGTACATGGATAGGACCGGTTTGAAATAGAGTTCATGTTTCAGGTCGAGGATCCTTTGTCCGAATTGGGAACGAGAAAACAAGTTAGTTTTAAGTTGCAAAGAGGCTGGAGGGGAGGAGGGGGGAGGTGTATGGATATGACAAAGGAAATATCTGTTATAAAGTAATGCCAGGAATTCCGTGCAGATAAATTGGGGTGTCACGTTGGCACAACAGTAGAGTTGCTGTCCTGGCACCAGAGACCCGGGTTTGATCCTGTCTGTACAGAGTTTGTACGTTCTCCCCGTGATCGTGCGGATTTTTCCGGGTGCTCCGGTTTCCTTCCACACTCCAATGATGTACAGGTTAGTAGGTTAATTTGCTCCGGTAAATTGAAAAAATTGTCATTAGTGTGTGTGGGTTGGTGTACAGGGTGATTGCTGTTTGGTGCAGACTTGGTGGGCCGAAAGGCCTGTTTCCACATGTATCTCTAAACTCTGAACTCTAAATTGATGAAATCATCTGACTGAAAGGTTAATGAGGACAGTTAGAAAGAGATAATACAAACAAAGAATCTTAAGACTAGTGCAATAAGGTAGTTGGAGTTCTCTCTTTTTACCTGTCCTCATTTATCTTATCAACCAGATTACTTCATCAATATTTTATCAGCATGGAAGCCATGACTTTCACCTACCATAGGTATTCCTTTCATTTTATTCAAACCTGCTCCATCCTCTCTGCAATTAAAATGAACTTGGTTTCTCTCTTTTTCAGTTCTGACAAAGGGTTTTTGACCAAAAACGTTAATTCTTTTTCTGCAACCACAGATTTTGCCTGAACTGCGAAATGTTTTCATGACTTTCTGTTTTTATTCCAAATCCAAATATGTTTAGTGCAAACCTAATTTACAAAAGGGAACTGCACAAAATGACTTTGGTACCCTTTACATGAACAGATGATGCTACTCAACCATTTCTTTTTGTGCATTTACCAAAATATTAGGATGTTTAAGTTGACATGACATTTTACTGTAACCAACTTATTCAGTCTTTTTCTTTTAGATGTTGTAGCAGTACCTATGTTTGATGCGAGTGCAATGGAAAACTGGGGTCTGCTGATTTTCAAAAGCAATGTACTGCTTTATAATCAGAGGAACGATTTCATTGGAGAACTATTGCTCAAGACTCTAATTATTGCACATGAGCTGGCACACCAGGCATGTTCAGATAATCTTTTCTCAACTTATCTACTGCATTTATTTTTGTTAGGAATTTGGGGTAGCGTGCTGCCACATAAGTTGTGGTTTGAACATTTTTAAGTTAATTTGAATCAAACCATTCCGATGATTAAACATGGGTTTGAAGAAACTCTCTTCTGTACACAAGTTGGTACGACGGTCCTTCACAAAACTTTGAAGCAGGGACATAATTGCTTAAAAAATCTTGCATTGAGTTGTTTGGGGTTGTTATGTTGTGCTAACACTGAACTGATTCTTGAGCTCCTCCATTGATACTTTTACTAATGTTTTACTGTTGTTTGTCACTGAGCTTTTGTTTTATTTCCAAAAGTAAAAATGTTATTCAGAATAAAAAATATATACAAAACAAGAACTGTGCAAAGAACACTTCTGACATTCTCATTGGCTATACATACATTCATTAGCATGGTATTTGGGAGTGTTCACAGAACTACCATTATACCAGGCGCTCTTGCTAGTCATGCGGCCCCCTGGGGTGGTATCCCTTCCCTCATTTGTGGGGTATCTCCACCAGACTCTGCCCCACAATGTGCAGCAGCAGAAGGACCCTAGACTGTGGTCCTTCACGAATAAGCCTTACATGCTTTGTAGGTGCTGAACAACAAGGAGTCAAGGTGGGTGTATTGACAAACAGTGGAGGGGTTTGGTAAATAAAATCATGAGAAGCATCGATCAGGTGAAAAGACACAGTCTCTTCTAAAGCTCGAGGGTGTAGGCAAGGTGAATGGCGAAAGATTTAAAAGAGACCTGAGGGGCAACGTTTTCACTCAGAGGGTAGAGGGAGCAAACTGCTAGAGCGGGTTGTAAAGGCTTGGCCTCAGCAGATGGCGCAATGGCACAGCTGGCAGCATTGCTGCCTCACAGTGCCAGGGACCTGAGTTTGATCCTGACATTGGATGCTGTATGTGTGGTGTTTACATGGTCACCCTATGACTGCGTAAGTTTCCTCTGGTTGCTCTAATTTCCCACATCCCAAAGGCATGTAAGTTAATTGGTCTTTGTAAAGAGATATTGCCTAAAATATGTATTGACGAAAAAGTAGGATAACACTGAACTAGCGTGAATAAGAGATCAATGGTGAAGGATCCATTTCCAACACATTAAAGTATTTCATTTTAAATAAATTTTCCTTTCTTTGAAGTGGTTCGGAAACCTGGTTACTATGTACTGGTGGAATGATCTGTGGCTCAATGAAGGACTTGCATCATACTTTGAATTCATAGGTGCTACTGTTGTGATCCCATCATTAAGAAGCGTAAGCAAATCCATTTCTTCTAATAATGTAATCAAAGTTTGGCTATTGGTCTCTGGGACAATCTGCTTACAAGGGTTGTGTCATTAATACTTTGTGCATAAACCTGATGAGTTAATGAGGTATCATGATCGCGTCAATATCTTAATCTGAAGGAGATTTTCTGGCAGGGAGAATAAACATGCATTTATATAACAATTTTCACCTCCTCAGCATGTCATGAAGCCTCCACAGTCACTGATCGAGTTTAGATAGCTGGTTTGTAGCATGTGATTGCTAAATCATTATCGCAATTGTAATTGAAAAATAAATGTTGAAGGTAAAATAGGCAAAATTGTGATCATAATTTGAAAAGAAATGAAAAATTGCTTTAATATCATAAACATGTCGGCCAATGTTCCCAAAGCAGTAACAATTGTGCTAGATCTTGGTTTTGAAAGATAAATTTGAATTTTATTTTGAATTATAAATATTGGCCTGGCACCTGAGAGAACTTGTTGCTCATCTTCCATTCGATGGTAGGAGTTTTTGACGCATGCATGAGGGGTCAAATAGGCCCAGTGATTTAAATTGTCAGGGTCGGCCCTGCCAGAGGCAATTTTTATGCAAGTAAATGAGCTATCACTGATGTTTAAGTGGGGGTGCCAAGGGGCGTGTAAAAGTTAGACACAAAATGCTGGAGTAAGTCAGTGGAACAGGCAGCATCTCTGGATAGAAGGAATGGGTGATGTTTTGGGTTGAGACCCTACTTCAGATCCTTCTCTCCAGAGATGCTGCCTGTCCCGCTGAGTTACTCCAGCATTTTGTGTCTGTCTTCAGTATAAATCAGCATCTGCAGCTCCTTCCTACCCACGGTGTGTAAACGTTATTGTTGGAAGGGCATAGGATGCATGAATCCACACAAGGCAGGAGGAATTAAGGGGTGAATTCATGAAGTGGCTTGAAATGGAAAAAAAGAATTTTAAGAAGAACACACAGAGGCAGCAACTGACCGATGGAATGAACAGGAAATACTGGACATACTCATCAGTTCATGCAGCATCTGTGGAGAGAAGCATAGTTCAGAAGCATTGATCAAGTCCAGTGAAAGCTTATCAACCTAAAACAGTTGGTCATTTTCTTCCTTCAAAGGTGTTGCTGCCTAACTTGCATTTGCAGTATTTTCAGTTTTATTTTAGATTTCCAGCATTTGCAGTGTTGTCCGGCTGTCCAGTGGAGATTTGATACATAGTAAGGTCGGTTGTAAGTGCAAGGTCTGAAAAGTTGAAAGGAGAAGCCCAACTTCGTCAAGTAATTTGTAGATTTTTTTTACAATTTAGTTCTATGTGCTGCACCAATGTGCTGCCGAATCCCGGGCTACAATTTTCTGCTCATTAACATTAATCAATGGAAAGTTCAAACCTTGGCTATGAATGTTCTGGTAGCAGATTGCAAATGTTTCAAGTTGTTGGAATGGAGGGAGATGGCTTTAGTAATGGAACGAATGTAGGAAGGGAATACAAGGTTCCAGATTCCCTGCTGCAACTCACTTCGGATGGCAGACAAGGACATTGATGAAATTATGAGGAAAAACTGTAGAAACTTTTATTTCATCCAAATCTTGAAATCAGCAAGGCAGCTTGAGAGAAAGCCGATGGGTTTTGGATTATTGGAGCGTGCGGCAAGTGAAAAACAGCAGACTGATTTCAGATTTTGTTGTCTTTGAGGGAAAATTCTATGTGAAGAAGAAACAGCCAAGGGTTTGCTCTCCGAGAGTCCACCCAAGGCAATTAAACAGGACGAGGAGCAGAACATGGTCCCAGAGTGTGCCAAACATTCATAGCCAAGGTTTGAACTTTCCATTGATTAATGTTAATGAGCAGAAAATTGTAGCCCGGGATTCGGCAGCACAGTGGTGCAGCACCTGGAGCTGATGCCTTACAGCGCTGGAGACACAGGTTCGATTCTGACCTTGGAGGTCTGTGTGGAGTTGGCACATTCTCCCTGTGATCACATGGGTTTTCTCCTGGTGCTCCAGTTTCAACCCCACCCCAAAGACTGCGGGCTTTTTAAGCTAATTGGCCTCTGTAAAATGGTCGGCATGGACTCAGTGGGCCAAAGGCCCTTTTTCCTTGCTATATCTCAAAACTAAATACTCAATTTTGTGCTTTGCAATTCTAGCTTGTGCCAGGCATGGATATGTAAGAATAATTATGTGCCTTGTTTATGATAAATCATAGAAGAATTAAATGAGGATAAGAGTGGTGGAATTGGAAGCAAACTCACTGTGACAGAAACTCTTTTAATACAAAGGAAATTAATGGTCTAAAATGGGATTTGTGGTTATTGGGGAAGATGATTTAATGGTCCTTCCTCGCAAGTGTGTTACAATTGGCTTGTTTTTCTACACTTGGAGAAGCCATGCCTATTCCAAAACTGTGATATTAGAAGAGATAATTTGATAAGAAATATTTCAAGAGAAAAGGAAAGTACAGCATTGTGAGAATAGTTTTAAATGTGCCCACATTCATTTGCCATATGCCAAATAACACACTTAAAAATTGGAATTGGGAAAAGACTGGAATATATAGATAAAGGAACGGAGTGATCTATTTGTTTATGTTACTCAAAATACACCAATTCCTGTACATCTATTGCAGGTTACAATACCTTTCACTGATGAATTCCTGTACTTGGACACTGTGGCTAAGAAGGAAGAGAATATAGGAACACGAGAGGAAATCGATCAAATGTTCAATAGCGTAACTTACAACAAGGTAAATTTCAGTTCAAATTGATAAATTCCAACTGGATTTCAGCTTGTTTATGAGTTTATGTTTGGGACAAAGACCTATCATTTATTTATTTCCCTCTGTACTGCACAATTTGAGATTTGTAATAGAAAAAATCACATGTGGTTAAAGTGCACATTGTCAGATTTTAATAAAGGCAATGTTTATACATTTTGGTTTCACCATGTAGAAATTACAGCAGTGTTCATACATGGTCCCCCCATTTCAGGGTACCATAACGTTTGGAGCACATCAATGTCATATAAATGAAAGTAGTCATGTTTAGTATTTTATTGCATTTCCATTGCATGCAATGACTGCTTGAAATCTGTGATTCATAAAAATCACCACTTGCTGGGTGTCTTCTCTGGTGATGCTCTGCCAGGCCTGTATTGCAGCCATCTTTAGCTTATGCTTGTTTTTGGGGCTAGTCCCTTCAGTTTTCTCTTCAGCATATAAAAAGCATGCACAATTGGGTTCAGAATGGGGTGATTGACTTGCCACTCAAGAATTGACCATTTTTTAGCTTTGAAAAACTCCTTTGATGCTTTAACAGTACGTTTGGGATCATTGGCTTGCTGTAGATTGAACCGCCGGCCAATGAGTTTTGAGGCATTTGAACTTGAGCAGAAAGGATGTGTCTATACACTTTAGAATTCATTATGCTACTACCATCAGCAGTTGTATCATCAATTAAGATAAGTGAGCCAATACCTTCAGCAGCCACACATGCCCAAGCCATAACACCCCCACCACCGTGTTTCACAGATGAGGTGTATGCTTTGGATCTTGGGCAGTTCCTCCTCCTCCATACTTTGCTCTTGCCATCACTCTGATATAAGTTAATCTTTGTCTCATCTGTCCACAAGACCTTTTTCCCGAACTGTGGTTGCTCTTTTAAGTACTTCTTGGCAAACTGTAATCTGGCCATCCTATTTTTGTGGCTAACCAGTGGTTTGCATCTTGCAGTGTAGCCTCTGTATTTCTGTTCATGAAATCTTCTGTGGACAGTGGTCATTGACAAATCCACACCTGACTCCTGAAGAGTGTTTCTTATCTGTCGGACAGGTGTTTTGGATTTTTTCTTTATTATAGAGAATTCTGTCATCAGCTGTGGAAGTCTTCCTTGGCCTGCCAGTCTCTTTGCGATTAGTAAGCTCACCAGAGCTCTCTTTCTTCTTCATGATGTTCCAAACAGTTGATTTTGGTAAGCCTAAGGTTTAGCTGATCTCTCTAACAATTTTATTCTTGTTTCTCAGTCTCATTGGCACAACTTTGGTCCTCATGTTGATAAACAGCAATAAAATTTCCAAAGGTGATGGAAAAACCGGAGGAAAAACTAGATTCTGAGAGCTCTCTTATACCTGCATTAAGGAGTCAATTAAACACACCTGAGCAATTACAAACGCCTGTGAAGCCATGTGTCCCAAACATTATACATAGTCCCCCCTGAAATTGGGCGACTATGTATAAACACTGCTGTAATTTCTACATGGTGAAACCAAAATGTATAAAAATGGCCTTTAATAAAATCTGACAATGTGCACAATAACCACATGTGATTGTTTTTCTATTACAAATCTCAAATTGTGGAGTACAGAGGGAAATAAATGATGGGTCTTTGTTCCAAACATTACGGAGGGCACTGTAGGTACAGTTCAATTTTTATAATCCAATGAGAATGAACTTTTAGAGGAGATTTCCTGGGTTGCTATTTGTTGAGTAAAGGATCAAAACCAATTAGTTTGTGAGAAATAGTTTGCGCAAATACGTGATGAGAAATATACAGAACACCTTTCAGTATTAGGAGTGGTTTTCAGAATAATGGTCCAGAAATAACATAGTCAATCAATAATCATAATGCATTATGCAACTTTCATTCATGCTGTCGTGTGCAATTTGTACAAGGCCTAGGTAATAGAGGACACTTGTCGTATCAATCTATTTGTACTGATGAACTGATATATCAAAGACTGCAAGAAGCTGCAGAGATCTGTGCACATAGCCCAGTCCTTCTTGCAAAGGAGCTCCTCCTGCCACTCCCCATTGACTCCATCTACACTTCACAATGTTTTGGAAATGTAGCCAACATAAGCAAGTGCCACTCATACCCAAGTCATCCTCTCTTCTCCCCTCTCCAGTGGGCAGAAGGTACAAAAGCTTGAAAGCATGTACCACCAGATTCAAGAGTAGCTTGTTCCTCACTTTTATCATACTCTTGCATGGACCTCTCTTAAAGTTAAGGACGCATTTCCAATCTTCTAATATACTTGGTTGTGGCCCTTACACTTTAAAAAATCTATATTTTCTCTGTGGCTGTAATTGTAACTATACTGTAACTGTAGTTGTGGTTGTAACACTATATGAAAAGGTGGACAAGCGAGGGCATTGAAAACCTACAGTCCTGACTGCACTGATTGGAATGTGTTCAGGGAAGCAACCACAAGCTTCGATGAGTATACAGACACTGTGACATCATATGTCAGCTTTTGTGAGGACAGTTGCATTCCCACTAGGACCCGGATCGGGTTCAACAATGACAAGCCCTGGTTTACAGCAGAACTCAGACAGCTCCACCAGTCTAAAGATGAGGCCTACAGGAGCGGGGATGCAGACCTCTACAGGCAGGCCAAGTACAAGCTGTGAAGAGGAATCAGAGCTGCCAAGGAAAAGTACTCTGAGAAGTTGAGGAGCAAGTTCTCAGCTAACGATTCATCATCAGTGTGGAAGGGCTTGCAAGAAATCACCAACAACAAAAAGAAAACCCCCTGCTCCTTGGACAATCATCAGCTGACCAACGACCTGAGTGAATTCTACTGCAGGTTCGATAAACAGAAACATAATCCCGGAACCCCCTCCCCCTCCCCAATAGGAGCATAGGAGCACCACAAGGCTGCGTACTCTCCCCTCTCCTTCACTCTCTCTACACCAACGACTGCACCTCCACAGATTCCTCTGTCAAGCTTCTCAAGTTTGCGGATGACTCAACCCTGATTGGACTGATAGACAATAAACAATAGACAATAGACAATAGGTGCAGGAGTAGGCCATTCAGCCCTTCGAGCCAGCACCGCCATTCAATGCGATCATGGCTGATCCAGGATAGTCAATAGTCAATAGTCGTTTATTTGTCACATACACATAAATGCGCAGTGAAATGAAACATTACCCGCAGTTCAACAATAAGACCAATAAGAATAATCAATAAAAATGCAATAACACACACAATCATAAACTAACACCAAACAAAAAGAAACATCCATCACAGTGAGTCTCCTCCAGTCGCCTCCTCACTGTGATGGGAGGCCAAAATGTATTTTCTCTTCCCTGCCTTCTTCTCCCGCGGTCAGGCTGTTGGAGTTGCCACGTCGGGGCGGTCGGGGCTCCCAACATTGAAGCCCCCACCGGGCGGAGAAAACCCCGCGGCCTATTCCAGGCCACGCCGGACGATGAAAGGTCCGCGGCGGGCCGACCCAAGCCTCACGATTCGGGGTGGGCGAAGACCCTGTCGCTGCCACTGCCGGAGCTCCCGATGTCGGCCCCCATCCAGGGGCCTGCGGGCTTCCGATGTCCAGGCAGCCCGTGCCGAAGCCTCCGGAGACGAGTCGCAGCCGCTCCCGCAGCATCCGCAGGCAGCCAGCGCCGCAGGTGGTGAGTCCGGGCCGCGGGCTCTGCCAACCAGAGCCCCAGGTGGTCCCAGGTGCATGGCCGGTGGTAGGCCGCAGTGGGAACGGAGACATGACACAGAAACAAAGGTCGCGTTTCCGTTCGGGAGAGAGAATTTTACAGTTCCCGTTCACTCCCACCCCCCCCCCCCCCCCCCCACATAACATACAAACACTATACCATATTAAAACTCCAATTCATACAAAAACAACAAAAGACACAAAAGACAGACGGACTGCAGGCAAGCCGCAGCTGCGAAGGCAGCGCTGGCTCCTCCCAATGGGAGGAGGATGGGGTGGAATCTACCTACAGACAGGAAGTGACATAGGTGGTGTCTTGGTGCCTTCGCAACAACCTGGAGCTCAATGCTTTTAGACAATAGACAAAAGATGCAGGAGTAGGCCATTCGGCCCTTCGAGCCAGCACCACCATTCAATGTGATCATGGCTAATCATTCTCAATCAGTACCCCGATCCTGCCTTCTCCCCATAACCCCTGACTCCGCTATCCTTAAGAGCTCTATCTAGCTCTCTCTTGAATGCATTCAGAGAATTGGCCTCCACTGCCTTCTGAGGCAGTGAATTCCACAGATTTACAACTCTGACTGAAAAAGTTTTTCCTCATCTCTGTTCTAAATGGCCTACCCCTTATTATAGACAATAGACAATAGACAATAGGTGCAGGAGTAGGCCATTCAGCCCTTCGAGTCAGCACCGCCATTCAATGCGATCATGGCTGATCACTCTCAATCAGTACCCCGTTCCTGCCTTCTCCCCATACCCCCTCACTCCGCTATCCTTAAGAGCTCTATCCAGCTCTCTCTTAAAAGCATCCAACGAACTGGCCTCCACTGCCTTCTGAGGCAGAGAATTCCACACCTTCACCACTCTCTGACTGAAAACGTTCTTCCTCATCTCCGTACTAAATGGCCTACCCCTTATTCTTAAACTGTGGCCCCTTGTTCTGGACTACCCCAACATTGGGAACATGTTTCCTGCCTCTAATGTGTCCAATCCCCTAATTATCTTATATGTTTCAATAAGATCCCCCCTCATCCTTCTAAATTCCAGTATACAAGCCTAATTGCTCCAGCCTTTCAACATACACAGTTTTATTCTTAAACTGTGGCCCCTGGTTCTGGACTCCCCCAACATTGGGAACATGTTTCCTGCCTCTAACGTGTCCAACCCCTTAATAATCTTATATGTTTAGATAAGATCCCCTCTGTTCCTTCTAAATTCCAGTGTATGCAAGCCTAGCCGCTCCAGTCTTTCAACATACGACAGACCCACCATTCCGGGAATTAACCCAGTAAACCTATGCTGCCCGCCCTCAATGGCAAGAATATCCTTCCTCAAATTTGGAGACCAAAACTGCACACAGTACTCCAGGTGCGGTCTCACTAGGGCCCTATACAACTGCAGAAGGACCTCTTTGCTCCTATACTCAACTCCTCTTGTTATGAAGGCCTACATTCCATTGGCTTTCTTCACTGCCTGCTGTACCTACATGCTTCCTTTCAGTGACTGATGCACTAGGACACCAAGATCTCTTGTACGTCCCCTTTTCCTAACTTGACATCATTCAGATAATAATCTGCCTTCCTATTCTTACCACCAAAGTGGATAACCTCACACTTATCCACATTAAACTGCATCTGCCATGCATCCACCCACCCACACAACCTGTCCAAGTCACCCTGCAACCTCATAGCATCTTCCTCACAGCTCACATTACCACCCAGCTTTGTATCATCTGCAAATTTGCTAATGTTCCTTTTAATCCCTTCATCGAAGTCATTAATGTATATTGTAAATAGCTGCGGTCCCAGCACCGAGCCTTGCGGTACCGCACTAATCACTGCCTGCCATTCTGAAAGGGATTTATCCCCACTCTTTGCTTTCTGTCTCTCAACCAATTTTCTATCCATGTCAGTACCCTACCTTTTTAAGACAGTGGAATTGATAGTAGACTTTGGGAGAGCTTCCCCTAACCGCACTCACCATCATCAGTCTGAAGAAGTGTCTCGACCCGAAACGTCACCCATTCCTTCGCTCCTGAGACGCTGCCTGACCTGCTGTGTTACTCCAGCATTTTGTGAATAAATACCTTCGATTTGTACCAGCATCTGCAGTTATTTTCTTACATCAACAACACCACAGTCACATTTGTGGAGTCATTTAAGTTCCTTGGAACCATCATCTCCAGGGACCTTAAACGGGAGGCCACAGTCAAAAAGGCCCAACAGAGGATGTACGTCCTGCGGCTGCTGAGAACACACAATCTGCTACAGGCAATGATGGTCCAGTTTTATACCTGCCATCATCGAGTCTGCCATCATACTGCCATCATATACTGCCATCATAGAGTTAAACTGGACCATCATCGTGGAGTCGACTCCACAAATGTGACTGTAGCAGATTGTGTACATCACCTTCTCACCTTCTCCATCTTGGTCTGGTTTGGCTCAGCCACCAAGCCCGACATCTGGAGGCTGAAGCGCATCGTTCAATCAGCCGAGAAGGTTGTTGGCTGCAACTTCCCCCCTCCGCGACGAACTGTACGCTGCAAGGGCCACGAAGTGAGTGAGTAAGATCATCCCTGACCCCTCTCACCCTGGCCACAAACTCTTTGAAGCACTTCCCTCTGAAAGGCGATTCCGGACTGTCAAAGCCACCACAGCCAGACATAAAAACAGCTTTTGTTCCACGTGCAATAGTTCTACTCAACTACCAAAAGTCTGAAGCCTCCTTTTGCTCTGGTATTTTATTACATTCTTCACATGTTTAAACTATAATGTTTTATTCTTAATGTTTTGTTTTATTCTTAATTGTTTACTGTATGTCGTGTTGTTACTTGCGAGCAAAGCACCAAGGCACATGGTATGTATACATACTTGGCTAATAAAATTTATTCAATTCAATTCAATTCTATATTCTGCATTCTGTTGTCCTCAAGTATGTTTTGATTGTACTCATGTTTAGTTTCATTTAAAAACAAGGAATTGCAGATCCTGGTTTTCTGAAGAAGGATGCTGACCTGTAACATCACCTCTCCATGTTCTCCAGAAATGCTGCCTAAACCGTCAAGTTACTCCAGCACTTTGTGACCTATTGATATAATTTACCTGGATATACACAAAGCGAAGATTTTCACTGTATTTCGGGACACATGAAAATAATAAACCAACATCAATATCTTGCAGAAAGGTGCACAGAGAAAAATAACACACAAACAACAGTGAGATAAAATATTTCACGTTTTTATGCACAAATGAACTTAAGTTTTGTCTTTACCTTGTGTTCAGTTTAGCCAAATTTGCTAAAGTGATAACTAATTGGAGAATGAACTGCAAGTGGATAAGTGTGAGGTAACACATTCAGGCATCACACCGAGCTGATGGCTCTATATGGCACTGCTGGCTAGCCAATGGTATTAACCTGATGCAATGAATTACTGTAATTTTTAAACGAAAGACTGTTGCCCTCAAAATGAACAGAGATTGCCACAAATGCAATCATATGAAACCCTTCCAATAATAATATGAACAGAAATTCATGCCATCTTTCATGCCATCTTTCGGGAAACGGTGCACCTCGAGATATTCTCTATTCTGGTAATTAATATTTATGCTAGATTTACAATGAATAAGCCTTTCGTGATCTGATAAGGACATTAAATCATGAGCTGCAGGGACCATCATCGACTAGAGTGTGGTCCTGATCTCCCATCGACCACATTGGAGGCCTTGAACTATCTTTAATCAAATTTTATTGGACTTCAATGTTATATCTTGCACTAAATGTGGTACCTTTATCCTTTATCTCAGAACTGTGGATGGCCTTGAATGTACTCATTTTCTTTGACTGGATAGCATGCAAATGAAAGTTTTTCACTGGACCATACCACGGTACACGTGACAGTAATCAACTAAACTAAACTAAAGATATGTAGACTGATACATGGATAGGAGAGCTTTAGAAGGATAAGGGCCAATTGCAGGGAAATGGGACAACTTAGATGAAGCATGTGAGGTGGGCATGAATGAGTTGAATGAAGGGTCAGTTTCCATGCTTTATGGCTTTATGACTGTTATCAATATAAACATTTTTATCTTTCCCGACATAGGGTGCTGTTCTTATTGCCATAGCTTCCCATGTTATGACAAAGGAGCTACTTGCCAAAGGACTCCGGGTGAGTTTATGAAGGTTTTTCCCTGGTCTGTATCAGTAATCTCTCTATTAATTGAGTTTACATTTTATATTGTGATTTAAACATTTGTTCACAGTAATGCTGTTTATTTATTTGAATAGCAGTTCCGTTTTCCTTTTTCTTACAGTCATACCTCAAGATGTTTTCTTATTCAAATACTGTGACCGATGATATGTGGGATCATTTGCAGATGGTGAGTTTTGCACACATTTCAATAGATGTAATGTAATAAGAAACAGTTTTGAATATTTAGCATCCTTTCAATACTTAGCTACTTTTGATTTTTTTTCTCTGCTCCATAGTTTCTGAGTTATAACAGATATTGATTGCTGTATGTTGTAAAAGTAAACCAGTTTATTGAAATCAGACTTTAAAAAATACACCTGAATGAATGTTTGAATAGGTTTGAAGTCAGAATCATATATTCCAGGTTGCTCACCTTTTCAAGATGATGGCAGGCATATAAGTATCATCCTTTTCTCCTAACCAAGGGATGAGGCAGGTGATCTGCTTTATTTTAGTTTAGTTTAGCGATACAGCGCGAAAACAGGTCTTTCGGCCCACTAAGTCCATGCCGACCAGCGATCACCCTGTACACTAGAAATATCCTCCACACTAGGGACAATTTTACAATTTTACCAAAGCCAATTAACCTACAAACCTGTACGTCTTTGGGATGTGGGAGGAAACTGGAGCACCCGCAGAAAACCCACGCAGTCATTGATAGAACGTACAAACTATGTACAGACAGCACCTGTAATCAGGATCAAACCCGTGTCTCTGGCGCTGCAAGGTAGCAACTCTACCACTGCGCCACCGCGTCACCCTATCTGCTGCAGAGCTTCCAGTAGTCATATAGTCATTCTGGAGACCTGGGATGTACAATCTTATTTTTCTTCCTTGTGAAGAATCACGTGGAACCAAAAGAAAATTCAATCACTGTTGTAAAGAAATCTGAGGATTATACTTGACCAAGTTAAGTATAGTTTATACTTAAGATATCAGTTTACTGCCATATGCACTGAGGTACAGGTACACTGATAATCTTGCTTACAACAGCATCATAGGTTCATAGATTCAGGTAGATGCGGAAACAAATTATGCAGAGCAATGAAAAAGAAAAGACTGTGTAAAAAGAAAAGATATGAATGCAAAATACTCAATGAGAAAACAAGTCCATGGTAGTGCAAGAGATGATCTGTAGTGGTCCGTTACTGAGGTACATAGAACAAATCCCGTGGATAAATTGATAGGAGACAGAAGAAACTGCAAATGCTGGTTTTCAAAAGAAGGCCTGAAATGAGGGACTTGAGAGAATCCATTGGAAGGAATTTTGTTTAGCTAAAGTGTGCCTGTAGATCTGGTTTTCAATGCCATACTGCTCAGGATAATCAATTTGTCCTTAAGTTATGACACAAATTGTTGGAGTAACTCAATGGGTCAGGCAGCATCCCTGGAAAACATGGATAGGTGACGTTTTGGGTCGGGACCCTTCATCAGATTAGAAGGGTCCTGACCCGAAATGTCACCTATCCATGTTCTCCGGGGATGCTCTGACCTGCTGAGTTACTCCAGCAATTTGTGTCTTTGCTTGATAAACCAGCATCTGTAGTTCCTTGTTTCTACGCTCTGTCTTTCAGTTAAGTTATTGGAAAATTTGCAATAGCATAAGTGTTTTGCAGGTCATATTTGTGCCAGTGAAATTTACAGATGGGATGACCGGAAACATGTTATGCACCATTGGTCTCCACCATGAATGCCAAAGTGCTAGTTTGCAATCCATAGATGTTTGAAGCCTGGTGCTACTGATGATGATGCTGTACAATGTAGTCAGAGTGCAACAAGAGAGATGGAAACCTGGAGGACTGAGTTGTAGGAAATGGAAATCATTCCGACAGATGAGGTCAGTGGCAGAGCCTTCACGGAAGTCAACAGAGAAAGGGGAGGCCATGGGGAGGCCACAATGACTCAGCTGGTAGATCTGCTTTCTCACAGCGTCCGAGATTCGGGTTCAATCCTGACCTTGGGTGCTGTCTGTGTGGAGTTTCTCTCTTGATAGCATGGGTTTCCTCCGGGTCCTCCGGTTTCCTCCCACATCGACAAAGACGTGCGGGTTTGTAGGTTAATTGGCCTCTGTATATATGTAGGGAGTGGATGAGATAGTGGGATAAAATAGAGCTGGTGTGAACAGGTGATCAATGATTGGCGTGGATTCGGTGGCCCAAAGGACCTGTTTCTATGCTGTATCTTTAAAGTAAACTAGCCGTTCAGAACTGCACAGAGAGAAGTGACATGAAACAGAGCGTAAGCGAAGGCGAGGTGATGGGTGCCATTAAGAAAAATTGAAGTTAGATATTGAATTTTTAATTCGTGTTTTGTTCGTATATGTGAACTGTACATAGGTTCAGTGTTCAAAACCGTGGAGAACCTGTAAAAACAATTTAATTTAACCTATTACAATTAAATACATTTTAAATTCTTAAAGGAAAGTTAAAATCATACTGAAACATTTACTAATATTTAATAATTTTAAAATATTAAACTGAGATGAAAAAAAAATTAACAACATTACATGTCTCATAATCATTAGACAAAATCCCCAATGGAAGCAGTGGAGGATGTGATGCTGTGGCAGATCTAATCTGGTATTGAATCTTAGTTGCGATTACGCCAGGCCAATGATAGGGAACCCCAACAAGACAGGACTCCATGGCTAGACTCAGTGGAGCCGCCTGAGTTTGTCAGTAAGTCCCAGATGTCCATGTTTCACAACATACAGGACTCACATGCATTTAAAAGCCAGATTAAAAGTTCAGAGGAAGGATCTTTGACTGATATGTTAGTTCTGTTTCTCTTCTCACAGATGCAGCCTAACCTGCTAACTGTTTCCAGCGTTTTCTGTTTTTTATCTTAAGTGGCTGAACTCTGGTGGATCTGATCAGAATAAATGGCAAAAGCCAAAAGAGATTTTGCCCAGTTTTCCAATTGCAGAAAATAATGTGTTATCTTAAATAAAGTAAAAATGAGAGATCAACAAAGATGAATGTTGAGATATTTAATTTGCACTCATCTGGATCAAAAGCAGATTCCACTCTTTTTACTATTTCATTTCAAAGACGTGAAGATCTTATTCTTTAAATGAAAACCTTATGGAACATTTGGATGTATTTAAAATCCCAATGAAGAGCAGGTTACTTTAATCTTTAATCTTTATTACAGACAGGTTTCTTTCTTCAGTGTCTTTTTTCCTTCAAATCCATTATTCGGACATAAACATTTCTTTTTTTTAAAATTGGTTTTGAATTCATTCCTATTCAGTGTTATGGTTTGCTAATTATTTGCATATGACCTAGCAATTATTTTATTTTTTGTTTGCATTTTGTGTTCTGCCAATTAAATATAAATGCATTATTAATGTCCAGGCCAGTGATTAATATTTAGTTAGAATTTATTCTGCACTGAGCATTTCTTTGGTCAGTGACTCTTTACATAATATGGATGAAATGTGATAATAGCCATCTGAAAAGATTAAAATTCTAACATGATGATGAAGTTATTGAGTGTGAATCACGAGTTTATTATTGGATAAATAAGAGTCACCATATACTGCTAAAATAAAAATAATAAATTACTAATCTGTAACTTCTGCTTCACTAGGCTATTGATAGTCAAGATGCAATTAAACTACCAGCACCAGTAAAATCCATCATGGACACGTGGGCAAAGCAGGAAGGATTCCCCTTAGTAACAGTTAACACAACAAGTGGCATCATAACACAGGAGCATAACTTAAAGAAAATGGAAAACAAGACATCAAAGTACATATGAAACTCTACTTCCTAATGTATTGCCAGTTATTCTTTCTCAGTGATGTGTCAGTAAGTCAGGGTTCAAATGACCCTGAATCTCATTCATTAACAAGCACCAGGATAGTTGTTCTTGAAGCGTTTTGAAGTCTCTTATTTCACTGACATATATTAAAATAATGAGGGGTAGTAGCATTCCAATCTGAAATGTATTGAATAATGAATTGGCAAGGTTAACTCTGGTAAACTCCTTGCAAAATCCACACTATAATTGGTGCTGTGTATCAAGTACAGGCAGGCAAACTGTTGTTACACCAAGATTTAGCATATTTACCAATCCAAACGTAATTGTGAGCAACTTGTAGATTTCTAGGCAAACACAAAAGTCCCAAAGTGGTGTTCAGTTGCTTGTAACCTTTCTTAAGAATCTCCTTCAATATGAAAATGTAGCAAGAGAGCCCAGAGTTGCTGAAATGAACACCAGGCTTAACAGGTGTACTTTGCACAAATATCCTGAGCCAAGTGAGACTTGGCACCATTACTGCTACTGTACCATTGATATCAATGGTATCTGGCTGCAAGCATTGATATCTGGCTCCAGGCAACTACCTTGGTGTTGGTTAATTTAGATTGTAATTCAATCCCTTATGGAAAATCTGTTTCAGAAAGTATCCAGATGCCAGCGTTTGGTACGGGCATTTTTGCTATTGAATGTATATTCAGAACCATTATCCTGTTATTTCTTCCTCAGCAACTCATGGTTTATTCCAATTTTCTGGATGAAGAGTGGGTCTAAACAACCAATTATTTGGCTTGAGGAAAAATCTAGTAGGTATATTTATAATGTGATGAGTATTCCTTATACAATCTTGGGCTAAACTTTGTCTATGCTCTTTGGAGAAACAATTAGGAAATTATACCGATCCAGAGGGGTGGCTCAGTGGCAGTTTCGATCCTGACCTCAGGTGCTGTCTGTGTGAAGTTTGCATGTTCTCCCTGTGTGACCGTGTAGGTTTTCTCCAAATGCTCCAGCTTCCTCCCACATCCCAAAGACATATAGGTTTTTTAGTTTGTGTAAGAAGGTACTGCAGATGCTGGTTTAAACTGAAGTTAGACACAAAAAGCTGGATTAACTCAGGCAGCATCTCTGGAGAGAAGGAATGAATGACGTTTCGGGTCGAGACTCTTCCTCAGACTGGTTAGAGATAAGGTAAACAAGAGAAAAGGAGATGGTGATGTGGAGAGATAAAGAACAATGAATGAAAGATATGCAAAAAAAGTAATGATGACAAAGGAAACAGGCCATTGTTAGCTATTTGTAAGGTGAAAATGAGAAACTAGTGCGACTTGCATGGGGGAGGGATAGTGAGA
Organism: Rhinoraja longicauda; assembly: GCF_053455715.1. Lineage (NCBI taxonomy): Eukaryota > Metazoa > Chordata > Chondrichthyes > Rajiformes > Arhynchobatidae > Rhinoraja > Rhinoraja longicauda. Next base: position 68,282,656 of record NC_135955.1, on the reverse strand, counting down.
GAGGGAATGCTGGGGCTACCTGAAGTGAGAGAAATCAATAATCATACCAAGCCCAAGCGAAATATGAGATGGTATGCCTCTCTTTCTATCCCTCCACCACCCAAGTCGCACTAGCTTCTCATTTTCACCCTGCAACAGCTCACAATGTTTCCTTTATCATCGTTACTTTTTTGCATATATTTCATTCATTGTTCTTTATCTCTCCACATGACCGTCTATATCTCTCATTTCCCTTATCCCTAACCAGTCTGAAGAATGGTCTCGACCCGAAATGTCACCCATTCCTTCTCTCCAGAGACGCTGCCTGTCCCGCTGAGTTACTCCAGCTTTTTGTGTCTCTTAGGTTTGTAGTTTAATTGGCTTCTATAAAATTGGCTTCTATAAATTGGCCACTAATTTGTCGGAAATGGGATAGCATAAAACTAGTGTAAACGGGTTTTCTAAGGTTAGTGTGGGCCGGAGGGCATTTCCATGCTGTATCTCTAAACTAAACAGAGGAAGGCAAAAGTATAACATGTTTTGAAACAACGTTATGGTAATTTCTAACCCCACACCACTCTCAATGAAATTTTAATCTCGGCTGAATTTACTGAAAATTCAAGCATGCATAGCATGTGGTTTTCCATTGAATGTTTGCCAATTCAAAGAAGGGTTCCCTTTCTGTGGAAGATAAACACTCAATGAATTAACTCTTTGCTCTGAAGATTTTTAGTTAAAATTGGTTATTTTTCCTGAATTAGTAGTAACATCTTCAAGAAAACCAGGCACTTTTCTGTAGTCCATAAAAATGTTGATGTTTAACTCAATCCTGACCATAACTTACAAGGGATAACCAAGCTTTTTTTAATCCTTGCTGATTTTGCTTTGACATCTGTGTAAAGTGTCAATATGATTGTTGCTGTTGCATGTCGTGATAATGTTTCCCTGTGTTACAAAACGTATCAAATGGCATTTATTTATGTTTATCTTAAGCAAAATGTAGGAGCTGAAAGTAATGATCCACAGGAGTGAGATTGGGAATAATTTTCACAAGCACGACTGAGAAATACACACAGAAGTATGCAAGGGAACACATGATGGCATATCCATAGGGAAATGTTTTTTATACTGGATTGACATGAAAGCATTCATGATAATGATGTAGTTCACTGATCTTTGGTATGGTACACACAGTAGGGGCACATTATTTCAGTAGTCACATGAACTCGACAACGCACTTGCTGATAAGTCGGGATCCTCAAAAGGAACTGCTCCTGAAGTAGAGTGCCAGGTTACCTCATGCAAGGAATGGCTGGAAGTGCATTGAAGTGGACATCCCAGTTCTCTGATGCTCAACCAGACATCCTAGGTGGATAAAAACGGAAAATGCTGGCAATACGCAGCAGTTTGTCATGCTGGAAAGAGTACAGAGAAGATTTACAAGGATGTTGCCAGGACTAGAGGGTCAGAGTTATAGGGAGGTTGAGTCGGCTGGGACTCCATTCCTTGGAGCAAAGGATGGTGAGGGGTGTTCTTATAGAAGAGTAGATTTAATAGGAATCTGAAGAGTAACTTTTTCGCAAAGAGGATGATAGGTGTATGGAACAAGCTGCCAGTGGAGGTAGTTAAGGCTGGGACTATCCCAATGTTTAGACAAGTACATGGATAGGACAGGTTGGAGGGATATGGACTAAATGCGGGCCAGCTGGGACATCTTGGCCACTGTAGGCAAGTTGGGCCAAAGTGCTGTTTCCATGCTCTATCACTCTATGGTTCTAGGTGGAGCTAGATCTGTGGGAAGAGAAACTGAGTTAACGTTTTAAGTTAGGGGCCCTTCATTAGACACTTGTTAAGCTGAGGAAGATGGGGAGGGGCGGCCTGTAGCAGCGGGTTGTAGGGTATGTTTGATAGGGTAAATGCAATGTGACCATGGGGATAAACTGTAAGCAAGATCACCTGGTCAATGAGTGAATGGGAGCAGTTTGAGAATAATTACAGAGGTAAAAAAGTGTTGGAGTTGTGAAATGCAGAGCAGGAAGGCATGCCCAGCAGGTCAAATATGCATTGCAAATCAATTGAAACAACTGCCTCCATGCATAGATGCAAAACCCCTCACATTGGCACATAAATCAGTCTCTTTAACATCCACCAATGAATGCACTATACAACTGAGTTTCTCGGGTATTGATTCCAAACTGAACATTGACACACCAGCTCAAATGCTCAATGCTAATTCTTTTCAAGTAAGTTATAGCGAACAGAAATTATTATGCTGACATTCATCCTTGGTGCTTGCGAACAGAAACATTTCCTGAGGTGAAATGCACTACCGATGAAGATTGGATCCTGCTAAATTTCAATATATCTGCCTTCTGCAGAGTTAACTATGATGATTCCAATTGGCATCGGCTCAGTCGACAATTAAACAAAGATCCATCTGTAAGTTATCTTTTTTTTTGTCCATCTTTAGAATATTGTACACAGGCACAGAATGCCACGTTATGAATGCCGCCTTTCTGTGAAATCTATGAGTAAAGATGAAAACAATGCACTTTTCTAAGGCACCTCTTGCAGGAGTTTTGATATCTGAGAGCACTTGTTGGGCTATGAGTATGAAGCTGTACACTGACAGTACAGGCCTGATGCCTCTTTGATGCTTCCACTGGAGTTCATTAGAATTGATGAAATCATGATGCAAATCATGTGCCACCTGACTGTCATATAAACCCGCGTAGGTTTTCTCCAGGTCCTCCGGTTTCCTAACCCACTCCAAAGATGTACAGGTTTGTAGGTTAATTGGCTTCTGGAAATTGTAAATCATCCCTCATGTGCAGGATAGAACTAGTGTACAGGGTGATCGTTGGTCAGTGTGGACTCGGTGGGCTGAATGGCCTGTTTCCACGCTGTATCTTTGCTGCTGCTGCAATGTAAAAAGAATATCAGAAGGGTACAGTAGAGGTTGGGTATCAGGACCATCGGCTGGACTATTAATCTTGGGAAATGAGTTCAATACTACCATGGCAACTGAGGAATTTAACCAAGTAATCAAATAAAATCTGGAATTTAAAACAAAATCTAGTTTCTGTAACTACTACCAAGAAGCCATCAGGTTGTTATAAAACCCACTTGTTACACAGACATCATTCAGAGGAGGGAATCTGTCATCCTTACTGGGGCTACATGTGACTGGGCGCCAATGTTATTGAGTCTTGCCTGCCTGTTAATTTAAGGGTAATTAGGGATAAGCAATAAATGTCAATGTCATCTGCAACATCCACATGTCCTGAATGAATAAATAAAAATAAAAATGCCACAGCTCTCAGATAACATCTGAGCCTGCATGTCCTCTTCAATGGAGTTCTGTCCTTATTGTTGTTCTTTGCTTGGTTGAACATATGGAACACATAACTAGAATGGCTAGAGACATTGTAATTATTGGTGATCCCATTGATTTGTATCCTGTGGCTGTTTGCCAAACCACCCTGATTAATCAGTAGAGAGAGACTCTCACTCGACATTAATGTGGATGGGTTGGTTAATAAGTCTGCAGAGGACACCAAAATTGGTGGAGTTGCAAACAGTGAAAGAAACTGTCAAAGGATACAGTGAGATTTAGATCAGTTACAGCTATGGCCGAAGAAATTGCGGATGGAGTTTAATTAGAGCAAGTGTGAAGAGCTGCACTTTGGGAGATCAACTGTAAGGAATATATAATGTTAACAACATTAGTGTACATTGGAATCCTGGGTTCCAAGTCCACAGCTCTCTGAAAGTGGTACCACAAGTACATTGAGTGGTAAAGAAGGCAGATGGTATGCTTACCTTCATTAGTCAAGGCATTGAATATAAGAGTCAGGAAGTCGTGGTACAGTTTTATAAAACTTTGATTGGGCTGCTTTTGGAATATTGTGTGTCGTGCTGGTCACACCATTATAGGAAGGATGTGGACGCTTGGAAGATGATACAGAAGAGATTAACCAGAATTATGCTTGGATTAGATGATATTATCTATAAGGAAAGGTTAGACACATTTGGATTGTTTTCTCTGGAACTTCAGAGGTTGAGGGGAGACGTGATAGAAGTATGTAAAATCATGAGTGACATTGATAAGATAGACAGTCAGAGCTTTTTTCCGCAAGGTGGAAATGTCAAAGACTAGTGGGGATAGCTTTAAATTCAGTGGAGGAAAGTTTAATGGAGATGTGTGGGCCAAATCTTTTTAATCAGATAGTGGTGGGTGCCTAGATTGATCAGTGAGGGATTGTGGTGGAAGCACATATGATGAGGCTTTTAGACAGGCATATGGATGTGCAGGGAATGGAGGGATATGGATCATGTGCAGGTAGAAGAGATTAACTTGGCATGGTGTTTGACACAGATATCGTGGGCTGAAAGGCCTGTGCTGTACTGTTCTATGCTCTATTATGTTCCATGTAACCTTCTGGGGAATGTAACAGCTCTCTGGTCTTCAATGATCTTTGACCATCAGGGATGTTCTAAAATATTCTTTCCGCTTACTCCTAAACAATTACATGTAATAATCATCAGGTGTTCCCCATGAATCCTTTTGGCTTTTGGCTTTTATCCTTACCAATCAGCACTTACAAAGGTCAGATTCACAGCGGTTGACTAATGCTCGTATTTTTTTTGCCTAGTCTGCCTTGCACAACAAATTGATTAGATTTTATTCTGTTGCAGCAATTTGCTTTGGAGTTTTGTACAAAATGTACCCCAAAATGGCATTTACTAAATTTTATACTAATTATAAAGGAAGAAAGTACTATTCAATGTGTACAGTGCGGAACAAATGGTTTTCCAGAGTTGAAATCTCAAGAGAGCTTTGGAGAACTTAATTTAAGTACTTTAACATTTGTTGCTTAGAAATAGGTGGTATTTGTCCAACAGCCACTGAGTATGAGATTCCTTCAAGAATGATTGTCCCAAATGTTTTGGCTTCTTTTTGACAAAACTGTGCCCCAATCTGTGGTGGAAATGGGTTTTAGGAACTAGGGGTGCTCTAAGGTCCTTGAGGCTGAGGTTGGGAAGGAAGTCTCTCTCTCTGTCTCTCTCTCTCACAAAATGTTCCATAATGGTATAAAATCTCCATTTTCTTCTGTCACCTCCTCTTTCTTTCTGCATGCCGTTTCTTCAGCACACCTTCTGCCACTAAGAAGCCATGTCCTCACATATTCTTCAGGGTTGAATTTTGACAGAGGAGGTCCCACCAACTTAATAAATAGGAGAGTTGAGAGATGATCAGTTTGAAGTCTTGCACGTTGTGGTGACATGCAGAAATTCATGCCACTGAACCTTCTTTCACATTCTGCTGTTGATACCGGAATTGTATTTACAGCCGTTACCAGCTGCTGAAAATCTGCAGAAACTATCTTCCCTTTAGATTCCTTGAATTCTCTGAAGGCTCTGACACAAAGTCGACCATTTAAGCCAAATTGTTCTGCCATTTCTTCTACATCATTATCCCCAAAGGTAAAAAGTGAATCTTCTGGAATATTGTTAATATCTAAATATTTTGACTTGTTAATTAACTTTTTACACTTATCATTGGAAGCTGATGTAGATTCAAGCAGCCTGGATTTCATATTATTGATCAAACTCCTCAAAATCTGTTGTCTATGTATAGTAGGTACTTTACCAGCTCTCAAATTTATTCCATTAAATATCATCTGGCTTGATGCTTTCTCCACTTGAGTATAACATTTTCCTGGCTTCTCTATTTGACATTCAAGAACCTTGATAGTTCGTTTAATTTCCTTGTGTGCTTTACTAAGTGTACAATTTCGGTTCTGCAGTTCAAGTGACAGTTCAGACAACTCTAGCAAACTGTCCATCAACAAGCCCAAATTATTTACGAAAGCTGATGACTCTAATACTTTTTTCAGCCCCTCGTACTTTGCTCTCTATGCACTAGATCTTAAAGCATCACAGCGTGCTTTTCCAAAATGCTCCCAAATAGCTTTATAAGACTGCCACATTGCCTTTACAGTTCGGTAAGACGAAGCAACCCATCTCATACTGAAAACACGACCAATTTTCAACAGTTGACAGTGAAGAACCTCAGCACATGCAGTTAACTCATCCTGATTCTTAGGAGACCTATGATATAAGGAATACAATTTATCACAAAATATCTGAAAATGATTCAAACATGCAACTTCATTTATAGCATCACCTACACTGAGTTCAAGCCTGTGACTGGCCAAACAGTTGCATTAGGGAAACCATCAAGAAATAGTTTTGCAACCCCTGCATTTCGTCCTAACATTACTGATGCACCATCAGTTACAAGTGATATCACATTTTCCTTTAGGTACTGTATTGAAAAACCACCTCTTTGTAAGCAACTTAGAAGCCCATCATATATAGATTTTGCATTTGCACCGTTTCATATGTTCTAAGTCAAAATAGAATGATATAGGTTGGGAAGATTCGCCAACTGCTGCTCTCAAGCAGACTACTAGAACAGTTTTCCCATTAATAGTAGTAGATTCATCAATCATAATAGACATTTTAGATTGTTTTGAAATTATATTTTCCACCACTGTCTTTCGCATCTGGTTCCCGATGTGGTGAGAAACATCTACACATGACTTACGAGAGTGTAGAACGTACCCTAAGTCAATGCCGTTTCTTTCTTGCAGTTCAATATCAGAAGATGTTCTAGACACCACCCTAACACCATCTCCAAACATAATAATACTTATGCAAACAAAAGCCTTCCATGGAATAGGACCTCATCAGTTGAAATTGAGCTAGCTTTAGAAAGCCAGAATACTAAAGCTTAGATTTGCACATGGCTGGCAGATGAGTGGTGGATGCATGTGGCTCACGCCTAGCTTCCAGATATGGTCTACTCACATCTGGTACCGTCATAGAACTATATATGGATGGAAATAGACCCCTTCGGCCCAACTTGTCCATGGCGCCCAACTTGCCACTGCTGGCTAATTCCACTTTGCCAGCATATGGCCCATCTCCCTTGAAACCCTTCTTACCTATTGGAGGATTTGTGCTGAGCCATTTATTATTGATTGATCTGAGCATGAAGACAGAATTGGAAAAACAGTCCAAGTGTAAAAGAAAATTTATATCTTGATGCTGACTACATATTTTGAATGTATTGATTGCTACTCTTTAATTTACTGAAATTCTGAGACCTTTTCTATCATAGGTAATTCCAGTTGTTAACCGAGCACAGTTGATCAGTGATGCATTTGATTTTGCACGGTGAGTTTTGCCTTGGAAGTATGGAATTGATTGGGCTTCACCATCTTTCAATTGCAATGCTTGAAAATTGTTTGTTGCCAGGAAAACCAGGTCACCTTTTTCTGCCTTAAACAAATTGCTAGTCACTCAGAATGAAGCATACTATCCTATAGCTCAAATCACTGCATGAAATGATTTGAAAGGCCATTTAGTTAATTGACAATTGGTCTACTTTGAGTACTCCTGAGGCTGCCACTATCAACCATGATAAATGCGTATTATGCAGTATGTTACACTGCTTTTTCTCAATTTAAACTGCCTAGCCATGAGCATTTCTGTGGTGGTCCTAAGACATGAACTACATGTATTATAGTTACTAGAGAGGCATTGAAGGCAGTATAGACTGATCTGTGGATCCCAAGGGAACAGTGAATCTCAACTCCATACTCATTATACTCTAGGAATATTCAAAGGTCATGCACTTACCTCCAGCTCTCCAAAAGGTGTTGAGGTCCTGAGACTAAGGTTTTCTGAGGAAGTACAAGCTTCTGTGGTTGCACTTCCACTGAAGGTTCTCCACATATATAGACTTTGGTTGACAGCAGATTGCACGATTAGGACCTCTTTTTAGAGCAGTCCAAGTTTTAGCCAATGAACTTTCTATTATCTGTTTGTTAACTCATTCTGTGAGAATGGCCTTTGATACTAGATACTTGAGAAAAGTACTAGATAAAATCTAGGGATTGTATTCTAACTACAAAGTAAAATCATGTCAAAATGCATCCTATCCATAAGTGCAGAATTTAGGAGTCTACAGTTGATGGCTTATCATAGGTGAAAAATAACCCAAGGTTAAGAGTTGCAGTGCATGTAGTTTGTTTTCAATCCTAGGTAAATATCTAAGATTTTGTAGATGCGAGAAACTGCAGATGTTGAAATCTTGAGTAAAACACAAAATGTTTGTTTAACTCACGGGATCAGGCAGCATTTCTGGAGGACATGGAAGGGTCCCAATCCGAACCATCACTTATCCATATCCTCCTGACCCACTGAGCTACTCCAACAATTTGTTTTATCTAAGATTCTGTATCTGGCTGGCTGGCGGATGCAGAGATTTGGGACCTAGTCTAGGAAGTGTTAAGGAAGGGTGAAGAGGAGGAAAGAAGCTCAAGCAAACTCCAAAAATTAAGATGAACAATTTACCAACCAAAATATTGCAGAAACAATTACAGGTTTTCAATGAAATTAATTGTTATCTATATGTTATCTGACAGGGTTGAACATGTTGACATTGAAATTGCATTGGGGATGATTGTGTATCTTGCAAAGGAACAGGATTCCCTAATATGGCACACCGCCATGGATCAATTAAAACACATTGAATTTATGTTAGCGACAACTTCATCATATGGGCTTTATAAGGTATCGTTTGTCCTGAATCCTATGTTTATCGTCTAATATTTAACAGTGTAATGAAAGACTGTTACTCAATGCACACTCAATAATTCAATCTGCTAATTTTATTCATGCTGATTTTAGCTCTCAAATTTCAATAGAAAAAGAAAATCAGGATCAATGCTTAAATAAATCAGCCAGGCTCATAACTTGTATTTTACACTGTTACCAACTTTGTACAATCTGTACTGTGTCTTAATTCAGTTATCAAAATTGATCATTTTTGACTAAAGAATATATGAAGAAAGGGAAATTAAAAAGCACTGGAAAGCAAGTATGGTTTAGGATTATTATTGTCACATGTACCAAGGCACAATGAAATGCTTAGTTTTGTACGCTATCCAAACAGATTAGATATACTATACATAAATATAATCAAGTCAAGCTCAAGTACTATAGATAGAGCAAAGGGGAATCGCCTCAATGGAGTAGAGGTAAATTGGACAGTGCCCTAGCTCATGGAAGGACCATTCAGATGTCCAATAACAGAGGGGAAAAGAAGCTGTTCCTGAGTCTGGTAGTGTGCGCTTTCATGCTTCTATACATTCTTCAACATTGGTGTCCCACAAGGATGTGTTCTGAGCCCCCTACTATAGTCTTTATACACTCATGACAGTGCAGCCAAATACCAATCCAACTCAATTTACAAGTTTGCAAACGATACCACTGTACTGGTCTGGATATCAAATAATGACCAGTCGAAGTACAGGAATAAGATTGAGAATCTGGTAATCTGGGGCCATAACAACCTCTCATTCAATGTTAGCAAGACAAAGGAAATTGTGATCGGCTTCAGGAAACAAAGCAGTACACACACCCTGGTATGCATAGATGGTGCCAAAGTAGAGATGGTCGAAAGCTTCAATTTCACCAGCAATTTGTCATGGACCAGCCACGTCAAAGCAGTGGCCAAGAATGTACACCTCGGTGACACCAAGGCGGAGTAGACTCGATGGGCTGCATAGCCTAATTCTGCTGTATGTCATATAATGTTATGGTCTTGATATCACTTCCCATTCTTCTATCCATGGCTCCCAGAAAAATGCTTGGCTTCCTTCCAAATTACCTCAAATCAGGATCTTTTTGAGTATCATCCTGGACCAACTAGTCATGAATTGAGCAAAGCCCCTGGCAGCCACTGGCACCATCTCGGGTTTCAATCTAAATCCTAACTGAAGTTCCTGATTTATGGCCCAATCATCCATCCTGGTCATAACTTTAGTTTTCTAATCCAGGTACTTTTTTCCCCAACAATTTTCGCCTTTGAGCCACTGTATTCCCAGCAGTGACTCAGACTGAGGGTGTCCCACTACAGCAGATTTCTGCCACTTTGCCAACAGTATTGAAATAAGACTCAGTGTCCAGTCTCCAGAGATTTTCAGACATTTCATTCAAACATAGGTGGTTAGACGGTTCACTGCTCACATGTCCCAAAATAGGGGTGGTTTGATTTCAGCTTGGATTTAACTGTTTACATAAAAGCAATGTCTTGTCAATTGAATGGCATGAATGAAAATCCATAGTGTAATTCATAAACACTTTATGTTATATTTAATCGATATTTATGCTATATTTATGCTATAATTTTATGCTAGCATTTTATGCTATATTTATGTTTCTGCTTCTAGAAATTTATCATCAACCGATTTGTTCCATTTTATCAATATCAGATGAAATTAATCAAACATGATTTCAATAATATTAATAACGATACATTTAAATTGTAAGTATTATAAATGCCTGCCTATTGATTATGAAATAACTGGTTACTTATTTTGTGCCGCAAATACTATAGTTTACTTGCTTATTTGGTGATTTTGGCTCCCCCAAATCCAGTTTACTATTTCCCAAATATAGTTTCTCTAAGAATTCTTCTTAACTTTACCTTTGCGTCTTGCTGTTAACCCTATAGTGCAAACTACATGACCGGGATTTTCATTCCTAAAATCAATTATGCAGAAACAAAAATAAACACAACAGATAACCTACCTTTCTCCGAAACTTTAGATCACTCCTCAGTGTAGATAAATTTGTCCTTTGGTGTTCTTTGACAAATGTGCTCACCTCTTCGTCTATGGATCTCTGTTTCAGCATTTTTGTGGAATGAATTATGAACTTTTTTAGATCCAGGCATAGTCTCACTCGTGGAATGGAGGGCAAACATCCTGAAGTAGCTCCCAAATCTGGCACCAATCACGCCAATAATGGCGCCAAAAATGCTGGCATTTGCATGTGTAATATATGTAAAAAGACGTTTACTCTGCAGTTGCACAGTGACAAATGTAGCACCACGGAATCTTTCTCATCACATTGATAGTTTTGTCAACTGATCAAAATATAGTGCAGAAGCAAGACACTGCAGATGCTGGGATCTTGTGCTATGTAGAAAGTGCTGGATGAAATCCGCAGGTCAGGCAGAAGATGGGGATAGGAAATGGATAGGACCCCAGTGTCCAATAAATCCATTAAAGAATATAAGTGCAAGTCCTTTACAGATGCTCCCCGACTAACGATGCCTCGACTTACGATATTTCGACTTTACAATGGTGCAAACGCTGGGCAACGGCATTTCGACACGATATTTTTGGTTTACGATGGGTTTATCGGAACATAACCCCATTGTAAAGTTGAGGAGCACCTGTATAATTGGGATTATCACATGGATTAAGTGCCATAAATGCACTTAAGGTGAAACTAGATAAGTATGTCATGGGGAAAGGATTGTAACGGTATGCATATACAGCTTGGATTAACTGTAATTAATTCTGGGGAGGCTTGTATGAAATGTAACCACCCACCATTGATTTGTAAAAATAAGGAACTGCAGATGCTCGCTCACATAAAAGGATACAGAATGCTGGAGTAACTCAGCGGGACAGGCAGCATCTCTGGAGAAGATGAATAGGTGACATTTTGGGTCGGGATCCTTCAGACAGGACTGAACAGTCTGAAGAAGGGCCCCAACCTGAAACGTCACCTATCCATGTTCTCCAGAGACACTGCATGACCTGCTGAGTTATTCGAGCATTTTGTATCCCACCATCAATTAGTTGATCTAAATGGCCCGACTCAATTGTAATGTTCATGATATTACATATAATACATATAATTTAGCACCTTTCACAAACCGCAGTGTGTTCCAAGCAATGTCCCAAGAAATGGATTACTAATTTAGTTATTCTAGTGATCCAGTAACTGTATACACAAAATGATAGGAGAACCAAAAATAAATTAATTAATTAATAGATAATTTTCCAAGAAAAGCATATTTGTTCAATTTTTCTAATTTCACACACACCAATCTATTCTTGCAAAACATTTCCCCTTAAATTAATCTTTCCCTTTTGTTGACTTCAGTGGAATCCCTTGTAACCTCAATATTTATGACTATATCAAAGTTGAATTTTATAGAATCAAAGATTTGAAGAGTTGTTATTGGATGGAAGGAGACATTGCAGCCTGTCCAGAGCCATTCACTCGTTCCTGTCATTCTCAATGCTTTCCTCTGAGGGATGCAATTTTTTTTCTATGATGAGCTCACTCATTTTATTTTGGAAAACCCTGACTGACCCATCTCCATCTTTCAAAAGCAAAGAATTTCAGCTCACAACCAATATTCACTTTATAAAAAATTATACTCATGCTTTTTGATCATCAGTTTAAATTTGTGTTCACTGGTCCTTGAACCATCCACTAATCTCTTTATTTACCTGTCGAAGCCGATATCCCTTAAACCTGGTCAGAAATCCACCAATGAGAAATGATTGGATGAAATTACATGGATGAAAACAAATTTATTTATTTTTAATTTTTTTAAAATTCTATTCATTATTACAGAACTTGTAAACAAGTCATCCCTCCCAACCCCCCTCCCACATCCCTCCCCCTGTATTAATCCTTAATAAGAAAATGAAAGGAAAGATAAATAAAACAGAAAGATTGCCTGGGTGGTGGAAGTTCTGAACACGCTCCATGGAATTCCAATCAGAATAAACTATTTATATATATGTACTTCTCACCCAAAAGGACCAACGAGAATATCAGCAACTCTTCTATGTGTATAGACCCATCTTTTGTAAATAAGGGCGCCAAATATTTTAAAACGTATCATATTTGTTCCTCAAGTTATAAGTAATTTTTTCAAGTGGGATACAATTAGAATTTTTGTATTATTCCAACGGTCCATGTTTAAATAGGAATCTGATTTCCAAGTAACTGCGATAGATTTTTTGGCTACTGCTAATGCAATTTTTATAAATTCTTTCTGATATTTATTCATTTTAAGTTGTGGTTTTATCCCTTCAACATCACCCAATAAAAAAAGTCTTGGGCTATGTGGGAGTTGTATTCCAATAATCGGTTCCAAAAAAACTCTTAAATTTGTCCAAAAAGGTTGAATTTTTGAACAGGACCAAGTAGAATGAAAAAAAGTACCAATTTCTTGATTGTACCGAAAACATTGGTCAGATAAGCTTGGGTTTATTCTCTTTAATTTTTGTGGTGTCATATATAATTGGTGTAAAAAGTTATATTGTAGTAATCTAAATTCAACATTTATTGTATTTTTCATACTGTCAAGGCATAATTTTGACCAATTTGTTCCATCAATATTAATATTCAAATCCGTCTCCCATCTTCGCCTTGATATATGGATTCCTTGTTTAGGTGTCTTTTTTTGGATTAAATTATACATAATAGAGATACATTTTTTAATTTGTCCTTTTTGAATTAGGTTTTCAATTTCCATAGGTTTCAGAAGTAACATTGTTTGACCCAGTTTATCTCTTAAATAAGCTCTTCATTGAAAGTAACAAAAAAGAGTATTATTTGATATTTGGTATTTATTTTTCAGTTGTTCAAATGACATCAATATACCTTTTTCAAAACAATCTCCTATATATCTAATCCCTTTTTGATACCATCTATATAAAAGCTGATTGTCCATTGTAAAAGGTATCAGTCCGTTTTGAATCAGAGGGGTCCTTGCTAATAAGGATTTCTTAGTTTCATCCTCAAAGTTTACCTTATTCCATAATCCGATCAGGTGTTTTAATAATGGAGATTCTTTCAGTCCCCGTATCAATTTAGATTCCCATTTATATATAAAGTCTTCTGGTATATTTTCTCCTATTTTATCTAATTCTATTCTCGTCCATGCCGGTTTTTCTTCTTCAAAAAGAGATGCAATAAATCTTAGTTGATTTGCTTTATAATAATTCTTAAAATTTGGAAGTTGTAATCCTCCTGAATCAAATTTCCATGTCAATTTTTCCAGCGATATTCTTGACATCTTACCTTTCCAAAGAAATTTCCGCACACATTTATTTAACTCTTGAAAAAACTTCTGCGGTACTTGTATTGGTATTGTTTGAAATGAATATTGTAATTTCGGAAGTATATTCATTTTTACAACATTAACTCTTCCTATTAATATTATTGGTAACGTCATCCATTTATCAAGGTCTTCTTGAATTTTTTTTAGTAATAATAAATAATTAAATTTATATAAATTCCTCAAACAGTTCTTGTGATAGATGCTTGCATTAAGAACTTTCTGTAATTTTCGAAAAACAAAGATGGGAAAAGTAGTTCAGTGTAAATATAGGATGAAGTAAGATAAATGCGACTGACTCACTTCTTCTTAACCTGTGGTCCAGATCATTGCTCATTTCAACTATACAAACAGCGTGCCGACTTAACCTGAAGGATTGTCTGGATCAAACAACAAGCCTCTTTTCGCAGTTTATGAATAATCCAACTGTTAATACGTAAGTAAAAGGGCAATACTAAAGTCCTTGGCCTTTATTATCAGTATCATAGCAAAAGAAGGAATACCATCAGTCACTGAGCCTTATCACATTTGTAGACAATCTTAATTTCCCTCACTCCTAAAGCTATATCTCATGCAATTCACCTCTGGGCAAAAATAAAATGCGATGAGAGTGAGCGTCATAGGATTATACACCATAGAAAAAGGCTCTTCTTTCACTTGTCCATGCTGACCAAGCTGGCATACTGTGTTTGGCCCATTTATCTGCATTTGGCCCATAGCCCTCTAAACCCTTACTACTGTATCTGAATAGCTACCAAATGTCTTTAGGAAACGGGGCTTCCCTTCGTCCATTATAGATGAGGCTCTCACTAGGGCCTCCTCTATATTCCGCAGCTCCGCTCTTGCTCCCCCGCTCCCAGTTCGTAACAAGGATAGAGTCCCCCTTGTCCTCACCTTCCACCCCATCAGCCAGCGTATACAACAAATTATCCTCCAACATTTCCGTCACCTTCAACGAGATCCCACTACAGGCCACATCTTCCCATCTCCTCCCCTTTCTGCTTTCTGCAGAGACCGTTCCCTCCATAACTCCCTGATCCACTCGTCCCTTCCCACCCAAACCACCCCCTCCCCAGGTACTTTCCCCTGCAACCGCAGGAGATGCAACACCTGTCCCTTTACTTCTCCCCTTGCCTCCATCCAAGGACCTAAACAGTCTTTGCAGGTAAGGCAGAGGTTCACCTGCCCCTCCTCCAACCTCATCTATTGTATCCACTGTTCCAGATGTCAACTTCTCTACATCGGCGAGTCCAAACGCAGGCTCGGCGATCGTTTCGCTCAACACCTTCGCTCAGTCCACCTTAACTAACCTGGTCTCCCGGTGGCTCAGCACTAACTCCCCCTCCAAATCCCAGTCTGATCTTTCTGTTAAGGGCCTCCTCCATTTTCATAGTGAGGCCCATCGCAAATTGGAGGAACAGCATCTCATATTTCGCTTGGGCAGCTTAAACCCCAGCGGTATGAGCATCGATTTCTCTGTTTAGATAGCTCCTCTGTCCCTCTCTTTTCCCTCCCCCTTCCCAGTTCCCCCACTGTCTTCCTTTCTCCAACTACTTCCTTTCTTTGTCCCACCCCCTCCCCTG
Source organism: Rhinoraja longicauda (assembly GCF_053455715.1). Lineage (NCBI taxonomy): Eukaryota > Metazoa > Chordata > Chondrichthyes > Rajiformes > Arhynchobatidae > Rhinoraja > Rhinoraja longicauda. Next base: position 68,267,083 of record NC_135955.1, on the reverse strand, counting down.
ACATCAGTCTGAAGAAGGGTCTCGACCCGAAATGTCACCCATTCCTTCTCTCCTGAGATGCTGCCTGACTCACTGAGTTACTCTAGCTTTTTGTGATACCTTGGAAATGTCTTTTAAAAGTCTGTTTTAATCACTTCTATTAGCTTCCTCTGGCAGCTTGTTCTAGATATGAACTACTCTCCACTTAAAAATATTGCTTGAGGTGCCCCTTAAATCTCTCCTATCTCATCGTAACCCTGTGTCTTTTAATTTTCGAATACTTTACCTTGGGGAAAAAGATAGATTACTTTTATTTATCTGTGCCTCTCATGATCTTGTACTCCTCATTAGATCACTCATCAGCCTCTTATGCTCCAAAGAAAAATGTCCCAGCCTTTTCAATCTCTCCCTCCAACCTAACCCCATGTAACATTCTAATGAATCTCTTTTCACACTTTCCAACTTAATGACACCCTTCCTATAGTTGGGCTACCAGAACTGCACATAGTACTGTATGGCCTCAGCAATGACGAACAGTTGCATCATAATGTTCCAACATTTGTACTCAATACCATTCCCATTGAAGGCAAGCATGCCAAGGCAAGAGGCAGATTTCTTATTTTAATTTTGTTGTAAGATATAGCATGGAAACAGGCCCTTTGGTCCACTGAGTCCACACTGACCATCGTTCACCCATTCACATCAGTTCTATGTTTTTCTTATCTTATGTATTCATGGGGTCAGAAAGGAAAAAGGTAGCAGAGAGTCCCTGGGTTTGTGTTGGCAAGTCCTAAATATACTTGAGTGGATAGAGAATTGCTGCTACTGATACTGACCCCTTTCTCTTCACGAGGTCAGATTTACATCAATGTAATCACCAAAGCTGAAGTATATATTGCCATCATTTTTGGGCTCTTTTTATTCTGCAGACTGACGGGTCATCCATTGGGTGCTGCAAGAGCAATCTCAACAAATTCATTTCCAATCTTAGTCATTAAGTATATACTTTAAGTGTGAAATGTCATTCTGCAGCTGAGGATTTTCTTTCATGACTCTGCCTCTGTACATTTTTGAGGCAGAGCAGTGAAAGCCTCAATCTGTATTAAATCGTGACATGGAAATCCTCACATCTGCATTTAGAAAGTTGGTTGACAGACAGAAAGCAAAGAGTGGGGATAAATGGGTCCCTTTCAGAATGGCAGGCAGTGACTAGTGGGGTACCGCAAGGCTCGGTGTTGGGACCGCAGCTATTTACAATATACATCAATGACTTGGATGAAGGGGTTAAAAGTACCATTAGCAAATTTGCCGATGATACAAAGCTAGGTGGCAGTGTGAACTGTGAGGAAGATGCTATGAGGTTGCAGGGTGACTTGGACAGGTTGTGTGAGTGGGTGGATACATGGCAGATGCAGTTTAATGTAGATAAGTGTGAGGTTATCCACTTTGGTGGTAAGAATAGGAAGGCAGATTATTATCTGAATGGTGTCAAGTTCGGAAAAGGGGACGTACAACGTGATCTGGGTGTCTTAGTACATCAGTCACTGAAAGGAAGCATGCAGGTACAGCAGGCAGTGAGGAAAGCCAATGAAATGTTGGCCTTCATAACAAGAGGAGTTGAGTATAGGAGCAAAGAGGTCCTTCTGCAGTTGTACTGGGCCCTAGTGAGACCGCACCTGGAGTACTGTGTGCAGTTTTGGTCTCCAAATTTGAGGAAGGATATTCTTGCTATTGAGGGCGTGCAGCGTAGGTTTACTAGGTTAATTCCCGGAATGGCGGGACTGTCATAGGTTGAAAGACTGGAGCGACTAGGTTTGTATACACTGGAATTTAGAAGGATGAGAGGGGATTTTATCGAAACGTATAAAATTATTAAGGGGTTGGACACGTTAGAGGCAGGAAACATGTTCCCAATGTTGGGGGAGTCCAGAACCAGGGGCCACAGTTTAAGAATAAGGGGTAGGCCATTTAGAACAGAGATGAGGAAAAACGTTTTTAGTCAGTGAGTTGTGAATCTGTGGAATTCTCTGCCTCAGAAGGCAGTGGAGGCCAATTCTCTGAATACATTCAAGAGAGAGCTAGATAGAGCTCTTAAGGATAGCGGAGTCAGGGGGTATGGGGAGAAGGCAGGAACGGGGTACTGATTGAGAATGATCAGCCATGATCACATTGAATGGCGGTGCTGGCTCGAAGGGCCGAATGGCCTTCTCCTGCACCTATTTTCTATTGTCTATTGTCTATTGTCTTTTGAAAGTGATTGTCAATTAGAAGAATTTCATCACATAAATATTTGCCTGTCCATCATTCACCACATTTAAGGCAAGGTATAAGGTATGCTAAAAAAAATACAAATAAGTGTCGGAATTACGAAAGATCATCATATTGAATCCAATGTATTCTGCAATACTTAAATGTGCTGCATGAGGAAATTGTATGAATATAAGAGGTGAATGATGACTTTCAGTACTGCATTCTTGATGGAGCATCATCTGCCAGACGTGCATGTTAAAAGTTCAAGCATAGTCATCAGGAAAATAACCTAAGATGTCAATTTGATTGATAAGAGTGTCTAGAATGCATAAATTAAAGAAGAATGTGAAAACCTTTCTTTCAGAATTCCAAAGCCTCTCAGAGAAGCAGTCTACTGTGGGGCTCTTAAAGCCGGCACCATCATAGAATGGGATTTTGCATTTTCAATTTATACGGAACATGAATCAGATGATAATGATCTACTGAGGGCTATGGCTTGTAGCACAGAACCATGGATTCTAACCAGGTACAGTAAAACTCCGATAATCTGCTATCTGACAATTCCCAAATGTTTGATGTCTTGTTTACTGAGGCTTCTGTTTCCATATTCCCTCTGACACACTGGTTTCCAGTTCCCATGCTCTCACTAACATATCACAGCCCATTTCTATGTTCTCGTTCACTCATTGAGACCTGGTTCTCACCAGGCCCCAGTTCCAGCATTGCCCTTAAACCCACTCGGCCCTGATTCCAGGCTCTCTTTAAAATCATTGAGTCTTATTTGCTGTATTCCCTTGCAACATATCTGATTCTGTTTCACTTGATTACCTTGAAAGTCACCTGGATTTTCCATGCTCCCTAAAACTCATCAGAATTCTGGTCTCACATTGCATATAATAGCAGTGACATGATTCCTGGCTCCTTCTAGCCATATTCCCATGCTCTTCTCAACTCCATCTGCATCCGTTTCCCATGTTTAGTTTAGTTTAGAGATACAGTGCGGAAACAGCCCCTTCAGCCCACTGAGGCTGCACTGACCAGCAATCCCCACAGGGACAATTTACATTTATACCAAGCCATTTTTTAAATGTAAAAAAACATTTTAAACAATTTAAAGCATATGTACAAATAATAATAAACGACAAACTGGTTATAGAATTCTTACATAGCTTCAATTTTTAAATTTTTAAAGAAAAAATAAAGATGAAAAGAGACTGGAAAAAAAAGACTATAAACTAATAGAGAGAAAGCAAAGAAAAAAGAGAATGACAAATATAAAGATTATGGGGATAGATCTGGAAGTTAATGAGTATAGTTGTACATCCAACCCTAAACTCAAGTTTTAACTTTAGTTTTAAATTTTAGTTTTGTGACAAACCCATTTACTTTTTTAAAAATTCAATAAATGGAGACCATATTTAAAAAAAATAGATCTGGTTTGTCAATTAAGGCAAACCGTATTTTTTCCAAATGCAAGGTCTCGGTCATTTCCGTAATCCACATTTTAATTGTGGGGGTTACTGTTTTTTTCCCAAAATTTAAGTATTAATTTTTTCGCAGTTATTAAACTGTGGTCAAGAAAGCTTCTCTGGCTTAGCGTAAAGTTTGTAATGTGTTCTGATAATCCTAAAATCATTCATTTTGGATCTAAATCCAGTTGGTTATCGATAACTTTGGAAATGATTTTTAAAATATCGATCCAAAACTTTTGCATATTTGTACAAGTCACAAAAGTGTGTTAAATTGGCTTCTTGAAATTGACATTTATCACAAATAGGGGAGATACTTGGGAAGATCCTGTTTAATTTTGTCTTCGAATAATGTAGTCTGTGTAATATTTTAAATTGTATTAATGAGTGTCTAGTGTTTAACGAGCATTGATGTATCAATGATACCAAGTCATTTAGGGTCATGGCCAATAGTGAAAAAAAAACTTGGCAATGAACAGGTTAAACTCACCAGCATCCCAGCAAGCATGTCAGCAAAAATGTCCCAGCCTTTTCAATCTCTCCCTCCAACCCAAGCCCATGTAACATTCTAATGAATCTCTTTTCACATATTCCAACTTAATGACACCCTTCCTATAGTTGGGCTATCTCTCTTCCATTAATCAGAGACATGAAGATCAACCCTGGTTCTCAGAGGATTGTAGAAGGCCAGTCCACCAGGTTGAATATCAGGCAAGTTTTAAGGAACTTCAGTACCTGTTTAGTTTTCCCAGTTTTGCTGTGGTCCAACCACCTTGCCTCTCTGCTGCACTTTGGATCTAAAACATTTAGTTTTGGGGCTCTGGATTTACTGCGTGAAGTCACTTGTTGCTGATCCTTCCTGGACGTTCAGGCCACAGCCTTCATTTGATTCTAGGCTCCCTCCCTATTTCAGAAGTCGTCTCTACAATTGCATTCTCTCTATTGTTGCTGCTGGCAGACAGCATCTCACGTCCACTAAGACACACTGGTCAATATTTTGATAATGTTTTTAGTACATTGCATTATGGTAGATCCATAATGATTACAGTATATTGTGAACATCTTATGAATAAAATATGATTATTATAAAACACATTGAGCTGGTCTCACCAATGCTCTTTGTAACATAGAAAAAAAGAGCAGGAGCAGGATTCCCCACTATGTATTACGAATATGACTGATGATCTACATCAATATCATGCTTCCACTTTCGTTCCATGACTCTTGATGCCTTTTACATCCAGAAATGTATCTGTCTAATTTTAAAATGTATTAATTGACTTGGCTGTTTCACCACTCTGGCCAATTTCACAGTCATCCTTCTCTAGTGAAGAAATTTCTCCTTATTTAACTTGCTTTGTAACCCGAGACTATGACTCCCGATTCTCGACACTCCAACCGGGGTAAGTATTCTTCCCGCATCTAGTTTATCCAGCCCTGTAAGAATATTGTAAGTTTCAATTAGATTCTCTCGCTTTGAAATTTCAATGAATACAAACCTTGTCACCTCGTGAAGAAGCAATGGAACCTCAATAATAAGTCAGGTAAACATTTGTTGCATTCTCTCTACCATAAATATATAATTTCTTCAGGTCAGGAGACTGTATGAAGTCACAGTATCTTTCCTAGAACTGAACACAGTATTCTAAATGCAGCCTCACCAATGTCTTATACAAGTGCAACATGACCTCCCAACTTCTATACTCAATACTCTGACTGATGAAGGCCAAAATGCCAAAAGCTTTTTGACCACCTTATCTACCTGTGACTTGACCTTCAAGGAACCATGCACCTGTACTCCTAGATCCCTCTGCTCTACAAACTACCCAGAGGCCTACCATTTAGGGGCCTGTCCTGGTTCGGCGATTTTAAAGGCAACTGCCGGCGACTAGGCTGGTGTGTCGCGGGGTGTCGCGGGCATGGTCGTGAGTAGTCTCCAACGAGTCATAGCAGTTCTCGGGTAGTTGCGGAAATTTTATTCTGCTCGAATTTTTTTGCCGACAGCTAGCTTGACGCCAATGATGGTAGCTTGTCGTATCCTGTCCTGGGTGCTGTCGTAGGTTGTCGGCAGGTTGTCGGCAGGTGAATTTGGTTGTCGCCGGTGCTGATCCACCTTTTATAAGGATTTTGTTTGTTTGTTTGAATAAAGTAAATTTTTGACATTTTGACCAGAGATTGATGTTTGAAGTTATTGTATTTCAGAGTAGTTTCTCATGGCATCTCTTTCAAATATTTTAATTTCATTTATTTTGACCAATAATACAAAATCAAATAATTTAATTTCAGATGCTGGCTAAACCGAAGACAGACACAAAAAGCTGTAGTCAGGCAGCGGGTCAGGCAGCATCTCTGGAAAAAAGGAATAGGTGACTTTTGCAGAAGGGTCTCGACCCGAAACGTCACCGATTACTTTTCTCCAGAAATGCTGCCTGGCACGTACTCCAGCTTTTGTGTCTGTCTCAGGTGTATAGGTTAATTGGCTTCAGTAAAATTGTAAATTGTCCCTAGTATGTAGGATAGTGCTAGTGTATGGGATGATCGCTGGTCGGCTCGGACTCCGTGAGCTGAAGGGTCTGTTTCCACGCTGTATCTCTGAAGTCCACTTGTCCCAAAATGACCACTTTGCATAAAGCGGGAAATCTTCATTCTTTCATGGGTCAGGAAAGTATCGCGAATAAGCACCTTGTGTGGATCGACGTTACTGTCGAATAGTTTTTTCTCATGCGTGTTTGTCATGCAAAGCGGCTGATCAGAGCAGAGCACGGCAGTCACTTTTGTAGGTCTGTAATGGTCGATTCTAGATGATCTTGGCATTTATCCACCCTCGGGAAATGAAACAAAGACATGCTGCATCCCAGTGATAATTCTATCCGCCCACAATTGTCAAATGGATGAATATTGTGTGAAATGGGAACTGTGTTTTCTTCTACAATCCTCGTGCCTTTTTTGTGAGATAGAAATACTGACTGGTACCATTATCTTATCATGGGTTGCCGGTTGTCGTAGCTTATCGTAGGCATTGTCGTGGTCACTGTCGTAGATATTGTCGTAGGGTTAAAAAAATCGAAGGTTTTTCGGCGATCTGCTACGACTTTGACAGTCGCCTTAAAAATCACCAAAGTGGGACAGGCCCTTTACTGTGTAGGCCCTGCCCTTGTTCGATGTCCCAAAATGCAACACCTCGCACTTCTCCGTATTAAATTCCATCTACCATTCCTCCGCCCACCTGGCCAATCGATCCAGATCCTGTTGCAATCTTTCACAAACATCTTCACTATCTGCAAAACCACTCACTTTTGTATCGTCAGCAAACTTGCTAATCTTGCCCTGTATGTTCTCATCCAAATCATTGATGTAGACGACAAACAGTAACGAGCCCAACACCGAACCCTGAGGCACACCACTGGTCACAGGCCTCCAGTCCGAGAAGCAACCTTCCACCATCACCCTCTGCTTCCTTCCATGGAGCCAATTTGCTTTCCATTCAGCTATCTCTCCTTGGATCTAACCTTCCAGAGCAGCCTACCATGCGGAACCTTGTCGAATGCCTTACTGAAATCCGTGTACACATCTACAGCTCTGCCCTCATCGGTCCTATTAAAGCTTTCTCCTCTTAGCTTAAACCTAGTTCGTGATTCCCCTACCCTGGGAAAAAAAGACTGTGCATTTAACCTATCTATTCCACTTGTGATCCCTCAGCCTCCTGCGATCCAAGAAATAAAATCTTAGCCTGCCTGACTCTTAGCTAGCCCAGGCCCTTAAGTCCTGGTAACATGCTTGTAAATCTGCTCTGCACTCTTTTCAGCTTACTGGCATCTCTCATATAGCAGGCTGACCAAAACTGAATGCAATAAGCCAAGTACAGCCTCACCAATGTCTTGTTCAACTAACATCCCAACTCCCTGCCTGATGAACAAATGTTTACAAGAGTTGGAGGCTTTACTTTTGTGCGGGGTAAAATATCAGTGGTAGAGCTGAGGGTGGAAGTGGTGTAAGCAAAGATCGGGCATGTAACAGATTGTGCGTATGTGTCAAGGTAAATATGCTTTGACATATCTTGTCAGGTCACGATCGTTCCGCAATGCGAGAGTTCTCATTCCTGAGGAAACAACTGTAGCTGTCTCCTTCCAGGCTCTTATGGTAGCTTAAGCCTGTTTTCTGGCCACCCATGACACTCAAAACTTTCTTCCTGGCACAACATTTACTGGTGAGAACTTCTGTGCCTCTGTCACTACCTTCTGAAACTCTCTACCATTTCCCTGCCACCTCTATCTCCTCCATGGCAGCTATGCTGTGTTTGCTGCTGTTTAGTTGCCAGGGGAAGTGTGCATTTCATGGCTAGCACCCAACAATGTCTGGAATTGTTACCCTACAATCTGCAGGAATTGCACTGAGCTGAATGTCGTCTGATTAGAAACCACACAGGTCTTGTTTAACCACAACTTTCTTTGTGAAAATTGTACTAAAGCTGTTGCACACTTGTTTTGATCAATCTCATGATTTTTTCAGATGACTCACAGCACACTGAGAAAACCACATTCAAATTTTTATATAATGTGTTCCTTTACAAATTCCATTACCTTATTTTAAGGCAAAGTTTCTTATGATAAACCCTATATTCTACTGTCATGGGCCTCCTCCAGTGCCATAGTGAGGCCCACCGGAAATTGGTTAAACAGCACCTCATATTTCACTTGGGCAGCTTGCAGCCCAGCGGTATGAACATTGACCAACTTTAGATAGTTTCTTTGTCCCTCTGTTCCCCTTCCCCTTCCCAGTTCCCCCTCTATCTTCCTGTCTCCACCTATAAACTTCCTTTGTCCCACCCCCCTGACATCAGTCTCAAGAAGGGTCTCGACCCGAAACGTCACCCATTCCTTCTCTCCTGAGATGCTGCCTGACCTGCTGAGTTACTCCAGCATTTTGTGAAAGAAATAGCTTTGATTTGTACCAGCATCTGCAGTTATTTTCTTACACTCTTTGAATGGCACAGTCAGCAATACTTGGACTCATATCCAGCCTGGTATGAGATTGACCTGCTTCGTGAGGCTACTTCAGCAACAGTCATCTCAAAACTGAAGAGACACTTTTCAGTTCATGGAGCACCACACACCCTCATATCAGACAATGCCAGACAGTTCACAATCCAGCGCTTTAAAGACTTCGCTACCCAGTGGGACTTCACTCGTGTTACCAGCAGCCCAGAGTATCCCACTTCTGACACCATGTATGAAGTTGCAAGAATAACAACGTTATTTAACTTCAAACCTGGTTTAATGACCATCGAGGGTGCAACGTTCCAGACGAGGCGACAGTCCCCTAACAAGTGCCAACCACCGGAACCTCCCCCGGGTAACACGCATGCGCAAGATAACTTCGTCCAGGAACAACGACTGCAATAACTCAACATAGACTGTGAACACAGTGACTGATCTACAGATACAAAGACAGGTCTGACCTCAATAGGGTTCTATACACTTGTGGTATGATATCCTTGGCCCCATAGCAGAAGCGTTCACATCGCGGGGCTGGAAATTGGAAGTGTCCTGAGCTAATTCTGCTACCACCATCATCTAAGTGATGGCTCCCACTGATTGTCGCCGGAAGCTTGTGCCCTTTTCAGGACGGACGATGACATGATGTAACATTTGAAACATGGATGATGGACACGAAGGAAGAAGGGCCTTGGTGTGGAACCTACATCGTCCGGCTATGACAGCCAACATTTCTTCTGTTGCCTTTACTGCTTGATTCAACTGCATATTTGCTTTCAGTGACTAGTGTGCAAGAACACTCCCCTTTCTTTGTACATGAACATTTTCCAATCTAATACTATTTAAATAATGTAACTATTCTGTTGTTCCTCCCAAAGTTCACAACTTCACACCTGTTCATGTTACATGACATCTATCATGTCTTTAACCAATAGCTCACATGTAATCTCCCTAGATTGATTAGTAGGACTAGATGTTACAATCCCTAAGGTTTGCACTACAATTGACTGGTGTTGTTCTTGGGGGTGACCACTAGGTGATGTTGCTATCATTCCGACACATCTTCAGTTGTGTACCTCAACGTCACTGGGTGTTTCGGCCTTTTATCACAAGACACCCACCCTCAGTCGAGGCAGGCCCACCGCAGGGTGATCAGACCTGGGTGTGTGTCTTATGGTTAGCCTCAAGATAGTCACGTGGCAGCCCAGACAGTATCTTTTCTTTTCAGCCACAGCCAGTGACTGCTCCGTTCGGCGGCATTTGCAAGTTCTTTGATTGCCCCCCTTTGGGCCTGCCCTCTGACTCCAACTTCCCTCAGGAGCCTTGCAGTGGAACTGGCTACAAAGCCCCTGCACCCCACCTCCACTGGACGCACTCTTACACTCCAACCTCGCTCCTCTGCCTCTACTCCATCCCTCTATGAATAAATAACATTCCTAACTATTTTCAGTAACTGCACGCTAGCTTTTTATGAATCATGTATTAAGACACCCAGATCCTCCTCAGAGCTCTGAAATGTCTCATCGTTTAGAAAATATGGAAGTGGTCAATGTTCCTTTTTTTCATTTGTATTCCATGTGCCTGACATTTGCCCACTTCCTCAAACTGCCCATGTCCCTTTGTAATCTCCTTTTGTCCTCTTCAACATTTACTTTCAACCTATTTTTGTGTGGCTAGTAAATTAAACAACTGCACCTTCAATGCACTCATCCATCTTTCATTCATTCATTGTAAAAAGCCAAGCTCCCATCTCTAATACTCATGGAACACCTCTTGTTTCATCTTGCCAGATAAAAACAGATTAATTTATAAATATCCTTTGATTTTTGTTAGCTAACTCTTGCTATTAGTTTTATATATATATATTGGCTAGCTTTATCATGTACTCTACTTTATTCTTACTTCTTAACCTTTTAATCGGTTGTTGACATGTTTTATCGTGTCTCCAATCTTTTGGTCACCCATCTATGTTCAATGATGTGCTTTTAAAAAATATGATACTATTTTTTAGTAAACCATGGACAGCGAGTCTAGCCTTCAAATATTTATCTTTTATTTCGTTTTATTCTCTGTATTCTGAAAGATCACCTTGCACGCCTGCCTCTGCACCACAATTCACTAATCCCAGAACCTAATTTGTTGGCTTGTTTTGGCTAGCTCCACTATCATACAAAGTTAAACAAGAACAATGTGCTGGAGTAACTCAGTGGGTCAGGCAATGTCTGCATGGAAGAAGGGTCCCGACCCGAAACATCACTTTCCATGTCATCCAGAGACACCAAGTTATTCCAACACTTCGTGGGTATTTTTTGATAAAACAGCATCTGCAGTTTCTTGTGTCTTCAACATATGCTCTCAGTTGACCTTACTCAGGTTTAAATACTAGTTTTTGGACCATTCTTTTGTACCACGCGGTTGAGGTTTATGTTGTTGATTGTGATCAATGGTGCCAAGGGAAGCCTCCACAATGAGGTCATTAATTAATCTGATCAATTGCACAATAACAGTGTCTAGCATATTCTACTCCCTCACCTGGATATGTTGTTCTGAGAAACTATCCCAAAAACAGTCCATGAACTTTTCAGACAATCAACCTAATATTTCCAGCCCCTATGAAGATTAAAATGCCCCATGCCTATGCCATTCCATTCTGTGAAGCTCCCAATATTTCCACCCAAACACTTTATATCCTGTTTAAACCCCCTGGGTAGACCATGGATTTTAGTAAGGTATTTGATAAAGTCTCTTATGATAGGCTGATCCTAAAGATTATGGTACACAGGGTTCATGGTGATTTGGGTTCAGAACTGGCTTCCCCTGGATAGTGGTGGAAGGGTATTACTCTGGATGGAGGTTGTGAGCAGTGGAGCTCCACGTGGATTAGTGCTGGGACCTGTGTTGTTTGTTGGATGTAAATGGAGATGGGTTGGATAGTAAGTTTGCAGACAACAGACAAGATGAAAATTAGACGAGTTGCAGACATTGAAGAGGGCCATCAGAGAAAATAGCAGGATGTAGATTAGTTGCAGATATGGGTGGAGAATTGGTAGATATTATTTAATCCAAACACTTTGGAAGGTCAAATAGAAGCAGGAAGTATACAATTAATGGCAAGAACCATAACAGTTTGATGTACAGAGGGATCTTGTGATCCAAGTTCATAGCTCCTTGATAGTGGCAACAGAAGTAGATCAAGTGTTAAAGAAGGTGTATGGCTTTTTGGTCGGGGCATTGAGCATAAAAGTCAGGAGATAATATTTATTTGCAGCTTTATAGGACTTTGGTTAGGCGGTATCTGGAGTTTTGTGTGCAGTGCTGGTCACTCCATTACGGGAAGCATGCAGTTCAGTTTATTGTCACGTGTACAGAGGTACAGTGAAAAGCTTTTCGTAGCGTGCTAACCAGTTAGCAGAAGGACAACACATGATTACAATCAATCCATTTACAGTGTACATGATAAGGGAATAACGTTTAGTGCAAGGTAAAGCCAGAAAGGTCTGGTCAAGGATAGTCTGAGGAACATCAAAGAGGTAGACTGTAGTTCAGCACTGCTCTCTGGTTGAGGTAGGATGAAACAGTTCCTTGATAACAGCTGGGAAGAAACTGTCCTGGTGGTGTGCGTTTTCACATTTCTATACCTTTTGCCTGATGGGAGAGGGGAGAAGAGGGAGTGTCCAGGGTGCGGCTTGTCCTTGATTATGCTGCTGGTCTTGCCGAGGCAGCATGAGGTATAACTGGAATCAATCAAAGGGAGGTAATGTGTAGGAAAGAACCGCAGATCCTGGTTAAAATTGAAGGTAGACACAAAATGCTGGAGTAACTCAGAGGGACAAGCAGTATCTCTGGAGAGAAGGTATGGGTGACATCACCCATTCCTTCTCTCTAGAGATGCTGCCTGTCCCCGAGTTACTCCAGCATTTTGTGTCTACCTTCAATGGAAGGAAGGTTCGTTTGTGTGATGGCCTGGGCGGCGTCCACAATTTGCTGCAATTTCTTATGGTCCTGGCTGGAGCTGTTCCCAAACCAAGCTGTAATGCAAAGGTTTTGGAGAGAGCGCAGAAGAGGTAAACTCGAATGCTGCCTGGATTAGAAGGCATTAGCTATAAAGAGAGGTAGAACAAACTTGGATTGCTTTATCTAGAATGTCGGAGACTGAGGGGGGGACGATAGAAGTTATGTGAGACATGGATAGGTTAGACAGACAGAGCCTTTTCCCAGGGTGGAAAAATCAAATACTCGGTGGAATAGCCTAGGGGGGAAGTTTAAAGTAGATGTGGAGCATGTTTTTTTTTACACAGAGTGGAAGGTGCACAGAGAGCACTGCCAGGGGTGGTGATGAAAACAGATACAATAATGGTGATTAAGAGGCTTTTATTTAGGCACATGGATACGCAGGGAATCAAAGTATATGGATCACATGAAGGCAGAGAAGATTAGTTTAACTTGGCATCATGTTTGTCACAGACGTTGTGGGTTGAAGGGCCTGTTCCTGTGCTGTACTGTTTGTATGTTCTAATTGTGAAGTCTCAGTCAGGTTTCTGAAATAGCTATAAAATCTATTCAGCTGACGTATCAAGAGAAATGGTTTTGTCCTTTTTTGGGTAACTTTTAGCATTATCCACTGATTAGTGAAAAGTTCAAGAGCGTTTACTTGTAATATGCAGCAGGACTGCAACAGCAAAATTCTCATGCTGCAATTTTACAGGAACATTAAACACACCCGCAAATAAATATAAAATAATCAGATATTCTACATAAACCATATCTAGAATATCTGAGATTTGTACTCTCTATCTTTTCTTGACACAGGTCATCTTCACCCTTAATTAATATCTTTCGCCACGTATCAAATAGAAAGAACACAACACAAGATCATAATTGAGATCAGCAACCATGTGCTACCCATGAGGGAGTAATCCACTTTGTTCCATACCAGTCATCCACTACAAACCTTTGATAATAGTAGGATTCCAATACAGGTTACTCCTAGTACTCCCACTCCACAATGAACTTAAATTAATCTTTGGTGATCAATCTTTCCTTGTATAGATTATGTCCAGGACAAAATTGTTGCACAGCTCATGACATGAATTTGAAACTTGATCCTCTATCCTGTACATGAGACGATTAATAAACACACAACTCTTTGCTTTATTTTTGCAGATATATACGCTACGCTATGGACAAGTCAAAGATCCCTGAGGATCACGCTTGTGAAGTTTTTCAACATGTTGCAAACAATCCCATTGGTTGGCTTTTAGTGTGGAACTTCATACGAGCAAACTGGAAAACGTTTCAAATTATGTAAGTAAACATGCCAGGAGCATATATTTCACCTGACTCCTCGTGAAATCATTTAAGTATAATCTGAAAAAAATGCATCCAATATTTTTCCTCCATTTATAGTTTGCATCAATTAGTAATTATGTTAGGTACCCCCATTGTGTCAGGCACTATGATAACATTTAAGAGACACTTGGACAGGTACATGGATAGGAAAGGTTTAGATTGTTATGGGCCAAGCGCAAGTAGGTGGAATTAGTGTAGATGGGGCAAGTTTAGCCGAAGGGCCCCATTTCCATGCTCAATTACTCTATGTTACAGATTTGCTATGGAATAAGAGATTACAATAGTAGAAATTATGTTTTTATAATGAGCATTCTCTCCTCTCACTTTAATGAAAATCATACTCTGGGTAAAGATTCAAAAAGTTTATCTTCCACATTTGCAAGAAAATGCCATCAATGACCGTGAGTAACCGCTGGCTGCTCTCTGCATAACTGATTGCAGATTTGTGATTTCTCTTTGGCGTGGAACTCTGTTTTGTAGTGTAGGAAGGAACTGCAGATGCTGGTTTAAACCGAAGATAGACACAAAATGCTGGAGTAACTCAGCGGGACAGGCAGCATCTCTGGAGAGAAGGAATGAGTGACATTTCGGGTCAAGACCCTTCTTCAAGTCGTTAGCAAATGTAGTCTGAAGTAGAGTCTTGACCTGAAACGTAACCCATTCTTTCTCTCCAGAGATGCTGCCTGTTCCGCTGAGTTACTCCAGCATTATGTGTCTCTCCCTTTTGTAGTGAGTAGTTTGTGATAGTTTGCACAATTCCACTTATTGTCTCCAGCTTGGGAGCATGATGCCGCTGTCGGTCACCAGCACTTGTACTGGGGAATATGCCCAAAATCTGCACAAAGCTGGACAGTGGAGAAACAGTTGTCTTTGTTTTCAATGGAAACAATCAGTTTCAAGGTGCTGAAATATTGTTTAGTCAGTTAAAATGTTTAAAACATAGTTGTAGTTCATTTAAATATTTCAAATTTGAGGTTTCTGAAATAACAAACTCCTATCTTTTTTTTGCAATAACTTAATTTTTCCAGTTCCATTTTTGAAATTGTTTTAATGCTTCTGAATGTCACAAACATTCAAAATCAGTTGCTCGAAGACATGGTGTTGATAGTTTTGCAGATTTTTTTTTTATGAGGGTGAATCATTTCCTGATCCCATTGCCATTTTTGTCAGCAGTAAATGTGGTCAGCACTCCTCAGACTGCAACACATGGTGTCAGGGACAATATATGTAGAAGTTGAAATGAGAAGTTAGGTTTTCCTGGATAGTTTAAAAAAAACTGCTGGAAGAACTCAGCAGGTCAAGCAGTGGAAGCAGGATGTGGGAAGTCAAGGAAACTTCCAGTGGCCCCGAGGACTACTCCTGTGGGAAGTGTGTCCAGCCGTCACTCCGATCTGATTGAGTGAAGGAATTGGATCTGCAGCTGGATGGGTGAATGAGAGGGTTACAGGTAGGAGTAATACTGAGGTGGTCACACACAAGGTGCAGACAGAAAGTGGATGGGTGATCACCAGGAAAAGGAGTAGGCAGAGAGTGCAGGAGTCCAGTGTGACCATAGCACTTCAGAATAAATACAACCTTTCAGACACTGTTGAGGGAGATGACCATACAGCTGAGAGCAGCAGCAGTAGTCAGATCTGCGGCATCCAGCCTGGTTCTGAGGCACAACGGGGTAGGGTGAAATTAGGCAAGGCAGGTCATGCAGCATTTCTGGAGAACATGGATAGGTGACATGTCAGATTGGGACCAGACCATTAGTTGGGGGACAGTCGTCAGATTCTGTGACACCAAATGGGAATCCAGGATAGTGTGTTGCCACGGTTCAGGATGTCTCGGAGCAACTTCAGAACATTCTCAAGGGGGAGGGGGGGCAGCCAAAAGTCATTGTGCACATTTGCACAAATAACATAGGTAGAAGGGAAGAGGTCCTGCAGAATGAATACAGGGAGTTAGGCTAAAGATTTTAAAAAATGACCTCAAGGATAGTAATCTCCAGATTTCTTACATGCTAGTGAGGGTAGGAAGAGGAAGATAGGACAGATGAATGTGTGGCTAAGGAGTTGGTGCAGGGGCCAAAGATTCAGATCGAGAACCATTGGAATCTCTTCTGGGGAACAGGTAAGCTGTACAAGGACTGATTGTGTCTGACTTGGAGGGGACCCAATATCACGGCAGGCAAGTTTACTGTGCTACTCGGGAAGGTTTAAACTAGATTGGCAGTGGGATGGGCTCCAATGCAGTAATGAGGCAGGTGGGAGGCTGGAACAGAAATTCAGTATATAGGATAGGCAAACTGTGGCAGAGAGTGAAGAAAGTCAGCTGGATTAAATTGCATTAATTTCAAGGCTAGAGGTCTGTCAAGATAGGCAGACGAACTTGTGGTGTGGATAGATACGTGTGAACTGGGACATCATTGGCCATTACGGAAACCTATCTGAAAGTGCAGGAGCCCTGGCGCAGATATACAGTATGAATCATTGCTATATATCGGCGAGGTGCCGGAAGACTGGAGGAGCCTCTGTTTAAGAAGGGCTGCAACTGAGACCAGCTGCATGCTGTCTCTGGATTGCCATTCACATAATCACTTTGCCAACATTCCCTCTATGCTGCCTGAAGAAATTATACTTTACTTTACATAAGCTTTGTGTGTTTTAAAGCAATTCCCAAGGCATGAATGCACCTTGGTAAATTTAATCACATTTAGTGTAATTAAGGAAGAAATGTGGATCAGAACATCAGTAGCACTGCCTGCTACCCTTCAAATAAAATATGGGAACTTGCACATTCACCCGAACAACAGTTTGGTCCCTTAGCTCATCGTCTCTTGCAAAAGACTGTACTCTGAGGAATACAACCTCTCAGTATGATACAGGAGCATGACTCTGCATTATTTACAAAAACACTTGGATGGGATTTGAGGGTGTAATCTTGTGATGCTGTTAATAAAATGGTGCCAACTAAGACAAGTTGATACTAATAATAATTTTCAGTTCATCGTGTAAATGTGTTTACTTTGAAAATACTTTTGTCCTTCTGTAGGAGAAGAGATGATTATGAATGGAAATCTTTTTTCTGGACACTGATTAATGGATTTTCATCTAATTTTGAATTCAAAGAGGTATGAGAATTTGATAGATAGATGCTGTATGATTGCTCTTTCAATACTTTAATCTGTTTGAGCTATAATCTCAATGATCTCAGAGATCTAAACATAAATGCACACTTCAGATGGAAGGAACTGACTAAATCCCGAACCATCATATCGGGAGTATGGCACATAGGTTAGGTTAGGTTTATTATTGTCATGCATACCAAGACACAGTGAAAGGCTTTAATTTGCATGCTGTTCAAACCGATCAGATAATACTACGTAAAAATACAATCAAGTCAAACACGAGTAAAATAGGCGGGAAAACAAGGGGAACGTACAGAGTGCAGAATATATTTCTCAGCATTGTAGTGCAATGGTTCTATAGATCTAATTTCAGCTTAATTCCCAAAGAAAACAAATGGACATCAAACTCGATTTAGGAACTGCAAACAACGCTCGGTCAGTGAGATGGAGGAAATTTAAAATTTGGGTCGAGTAAATCAGGCCACAATTCTGTGGGGTGAAGGGAAGATTAAAAGTCAGAAAAATTAAAATTTGGATGTAGGAGAGATGTAAATAGAGGGACAGATCTTTTGAAGAGTTTATGGCAATAAACTTTAAAAGTGTTGAAGAATTTGATAGAAGCGATGTAGTTTAAAAAAATCTAAATTTAGGTGGTGGTGAATGACAGCTGGGCCAACAAGGTTTGGAATAGGCAGGCTTGCAAGGGACAAAGGCCTGGATGAGATCTCAGTAACAAATGGGTTCAGGTGGTATAATGACTTTCTGTCTAGGAAAGAATTGTTAGGATAGATATTTTAATCAGAGAGTGCATGCATTAAGCATAAGTCATATAAAGGAAGACAATGTTATAGGTACATCTGTAGGATGCAAAATGCATAATAAATGGTATATTGTATATGCATTCTTACGTACATGAAACCATAGAGAGCAGAGCAGTGTTATCAGTAGGTATTTCATACACGTTTGACATGTTTAAGCACTCTTACATGTAAGAGCAGTCACTAATGTATTATGAAACTCAATATGCATGGTTCCATGACTTGACTTATCCCTACTTTTTATATTTTATAGTTTGAACTATTTCTGAACAATACCGCTAAAGATGATGAATGGCCAGCAATACTTCAACAAACCAATGACATATTACAAAAGAAATTGAAATGGAAGGAGAAAAATAATCTTAAAATTTACAAATGGTTGAGTAGAAATGTAGGTTAAAGCAGGTTAAAGCAACATTTTAAAAAAAGTGTACAAAAAGGGAATAGACTGAAATAAACCCATCTTTTTCACAATTTATTCTCACCTACTTCAGTTACCCTCACATCTTGGGTTTAAAGGCTATGCTTTGACTTTCTTCCCAAAAACACATTTATTTAATTGTTGTTTATTCCTGGGCATTTAATCATCACTCTAATGAATTATATATCAGGCTTTAATATTATTAATTCCATTCATATTCTAGAACATTTCTCCCATTGCCACATTTTCAAAGAAAGTCAGCCCAATTTCTCAAACCCTTTAAATGTTAGCATAAGTTTTTCATTGTTATTCAACTGTTAACTTTGTAAAACATATGTATGATTGTGGGGGAAAAAAAACTGCACACACTTCTTAAGATGGAGTTTAACAAATCCTTTACATACCAACAAAATGACCTCATTCAAATGTATGCTCCCGTTCTACTAATGCAATCTAGTATGTCAGCTTGCTTGTTGTACTTGGTGGTTTTTAGATTTATCCACCGTAATCCCCAAATCTCTACTAATCTACACATTTATTGAAGGTAATCCAAGGTCCAGAAATTACTAAAGAGGATATTTGTGTACAATTGTTTAATATTGAGACAGCTTACACCTGTTCTTTATTCCCACAAACATTTTTTAGGATGAATAATATATTGTATTTACTAATGCATTGTAAATTCTAGGTTTATATTGCTCACATTTGCTTTGAAGAGTTCCAACAGAAGGTGGAAGGTGTAAGAGGTATTTGTCCATATGTCCACCACTTTAAGGGAACTGTTGGTTATGTGTCATGAAGAGCTGTTGGAAAGAGCTGAAAATCACTGTTTACGCTACCATGTGCCAAGAGAACGAAGTGACATTTTGACAACTTGCCAAAAATTGACCAGCATTTTCTTGTTTTACTTCAGATTTCCAGTAGTTTGCAGAACATACCATATATTTGACCATATACGGACAAATAGAAACATAGAAAATAGGTGCAGGAGTAGGCCATTCGGACCTTTGAGCCAGCGCCGCCATTCAATATGATCATAGCTGATCATCAGTATCCCGTTCCTGTTTTTTCGCCATATCCCTTGATTCCGTTAGTCCTAAGAGCTAAATCTAACTCTCTTGAAAACATCCAGTGAATTGGCCTCCACTGCCTTTTGTGGCAGAGAATTCCACAGATTCACAAGTCTCTGGGTAAAAAAGCTTTTCCTCATCTCAGTCATAAATGGCCTACCCCTTATTCTTAAACTGTGACCCCTGGCTCTGGACTCTGCCAACATGGGGAACATCTTTCCTGCATCTAGCCTGTCCAATCCCTTAAGAATTTTATATGTTTCTTTAAGATCCCCTCTCATCCTTCTAAATTCCAGAGAATACAAGCCCAGTCAATCCATTCTTCATATGTCAGTCCCGCCATCCCGGGAATTAACCTGGTTAACCTACGCTGCACTCCCGCAATAGCAAGAATGTCCTTCCTCAAATTAGGAGGCCAAAACTGCACACAATACTCCAGGTGCGGTCTCACCAGGGCCCTGTACAACTGCAGCAGGACCTCCTTGCTCCTAAACTCAAATCCTCTCGCAATAAAGGCCAACAACCCATTAGCTTTCTTCACTGCCTGCTTTACTTACATGCTTTCTTTCAGTGACTGATGTACAAAGACACCCAGGTCTCGTTGCACCTTCCCTTTTCCTAATCTGACACCATTCAGATAATAATCTGCCTTCCTGTTCTTG
This sequence comes from Rhinoraja longicauda, assembly GCF_053455715.1. Taxonomy (NCBI): domain Eukaryota; kingdom Metazoa; phylum Chordata; class Chondrichthyes; order Rajiformes; family Arhynchobatidae; genus Rhinoraja; species Rhinoraja longicauda. The sequence continues at coordinate 68,246,959 of NC_135955.1, read as the reverse complement.
CTACCAAAGTGGATAATCTCACATTTATCCACATTATACTGCATTTGCCCACTGAACCAACCTATCCAAGTCATCCTGCAGCCCCATTGCATCCTCCTCGCAGCTCTGTTCATGGCCATTACTCCTTACTAAGTTTACATAGGGTGAAGAATCCTAAACAGGACATTGTAATTAAAAGTAGATATCTCATTCAGAGGAGAAATCTGGATGTATTTTCCCCACCACAGGGGAAATTTTGAACTTATCTTTAAGCAATTGCTGTGTGAACAACTGATGCTTACAAGATAAATCAATTAATTCTTATGGTGTATTTTAAAAATTCTTTGACTGAAGTTTTGTTTGTCTTGTGGCAAATCATGTCTGAATGCCATGGAAGCTTTTACTTCTTTATAGGCCAATAAAAAAGCAATTTTGTTGCTGAATCTACAAATTTTGTACCTTGCCAAATTTCTCACATGGGTTCATCCAGATGTGATTTTGCAGCCAGGATTTGTGTTCCAGATCGGCAGGATGATAAGAGTAGAATTAGGCCATATGGCCCATCAAGTCTACTCCACCATTCAATCATGGCTGATCTATCTCTCCCTCCTAACCATCCTCCTGCCTTCTCCCCACAACTTCTGACACTGCATCTGCATCAAGAATCTATCTCTGCCTTAAAAGTATCCACTGACGGCCTCCACAGCCTTCTGGGGCAAAGAATTCCATAGATTCACCACCCTCTGACTACAGAAATTTCTCCTCATCTTCTTCCTGAAAGAACATCCTTTAATTCTGTGGCTATGACCTCTAGTCCTAGACTCCCCACAAGTGGAAACATGATCTCTACAAATTTCCTTGTATAAAAATGTTTTGATTTGGAAGTTGCTAGAAAAACAACCACCGATGCTATGGAGGCAGAGCACATGAGAAAGAGTATTTTGATGATATGTAAATTGAGAAATTCTCCGTGATCACTGTAAAGTGCACTGAATGCCTACCTCATCACCAATCTCATTTGTTTAATAGAAACCACTTTGACTTTTGTCTGTCATTCTTGTTTCCATTTAATGGATGTTCTTTATTTCCACTGCTGTGACAATCAGGGCTGCAAGTTCCCTTGTTCCCCAAATCGCAGATCCAGGGTTCCTACTTTCCTAGGGCTAGGCCTTGGACCTTGCAGTATTCCCATGTTCTCATGTTGCAGGATTCAATAAGAATTTAAATCTAGTTTCCAAGATCCACTTTTCTCTTGTTCTCCACATCAATGTTCCAGACTCTCAGTCTGAAGGATGGTCTTGACCCGAAATGCCACCTATTCCTTTTCTCCAGAGATGCTGCCTGACCCACTGATTTACTCCAGCATTTCAGAACAATATTCCAGAACAGATCAGACCCGTTCTGTCCATATTTGTTTTATTGTAGTTGGACAAATAATTTTTACTGTAGAAACACTAGTGTAGACAAATAATTGTTACTGTAGCTCAGAAACAATAATTAGGATGCTGCACAATTTTGTGGCTTGCTCCTGACAATTTCCCCACATGATTATGTGGCAGGTCTCATCACATAGGTATTTTGCTGTCTTAACCCTGGCCTCTAGTTATCTTTAATTGCCATAATAACACTGTCCCCTGTTGAGATCTTAGATGCCATGGGAGCTGTTTTAGACTGGTTCTATTGTTTCTTATCTCACTATAACCAGATGACTGCTGTTGTGGTGTTTAAATATATTAGGTCTCCAAGGTCTTGAATTTAGTAGAGCTGGCCAACTCCTAAAAGGAAAATAAGAAGAATGAGAGAATGTTGCTTGCTAATGTTGCTCTTTTATCTCAAGGTCTGGTTTTAGTATGTAGTATGTGCATTTCAGTTAAAAAGCCATCAATGGTTTTTCAAATCAGTTTTCAATGAAAAAAAACTATGATTCTTCAAACACAGAGATGCATTCCTTCAATAAAATTGTTTTCAATTACCTGATTTGTTTTAAGCTTTCTCAGATCATTAATCATCCTTATATTTGATAACTTCCAAATGTTTCTTCAAACTGAACATCCCAGCAATTCATTTGTTCTGGGATGGTTGATTTTAAACCCTTTGATTACTACAACAACATTTGACTTGTATCAGTTTTGTATCAGTTCTGTCAGTTTTGACTTGTAATAAAAGCAAGCAATAAAAACTTTACTAGTACATTACGAGAACATTAAATTCCAGGGTATTAAAAGTAGAAGTATTATGTACTCCCAAATTGGAGCACAATAATCCATATTAACTTGCCTTTCAAAGTGAAAAGCATTTGTGGATGTCTTAAAAGTCGTTTTTCCATTAACTAAAGGGCCTGTCCCAGTTACGCATTTTTAAGGCGACTGCACAGCCGGCGACTGTCAAAGTCGTAGTAGATCGCCAAAATTTTCTTTAACCCTATGACAATGACCACGACAATGCTGAGTCAGGTCGATACATATTACTTTTTTTGTGAAACTAGCACCTGGCTAAGAGATTACACTGTCTTTGGAAACATCGTGAAATTCCCACGCTTACCTGACCGTCAAACTGTCGCCTCCAATCTACCTGTTATATGAAGTGAATTAGACTTTACTTCAAACTTTAGAGATGCAGCATGGTAACAGGCCCTTCGGCCCACCGAGTCCACACCAAGTAGCGATCACCCGTACACTAGCACTAGTACACACTCGGGACAATTTGTACAATTTTACCAAAGCCATTTAACCTGCAAACCTGTAAGTCTTTGGAGTGTGGGAGGAAACCAAAGCACCCAGGGAAAATGCATGTGGTCAGGGGAAGAATGTACAAAATCCATATAAATCCATAGTCAGGATCGAATCCGGGTCTATGGTGCTGTCGGCAGCAACTCTACCGCTGCGCCAGCGTGCTCAACTGCTATAACGGTTCACCAAACATGGTCCACAAAGGAGAGTACAAATACAACATTCCATTAATTCTTTCTGACACTAACTACATGCTCACACAGCAGAATCCCTGTCACTACTTGTATTGAGTACTTCACAAGTTGCACGAGTCATCTTTCCACAAAATCTTAGCTTCCATGTAGAAAAGCAAGGAGGCCAAATTCTAGACTAATGGGACTTCCTGTTGACTTCCTAAACTTTATACTCATTGTTGAAGCTCTCATTTATTCAGCCTTTTCTACAAGAGACCTTAGTTCCGCCAAATTTTCAAGCTGATGCACTGACGATCTAACCTCTCACTAGCTTCCCCACTCCAAGGCACTCTTAGTAGGTATGCAGCATCACAAATGATGTGACCCCATTTTTAGGTGACACCACAATGAAGCCAAATGCCAAGTTCAATCAACATCACAAGGCAACAGATATCCTCCCACCCACTCGTGGTTACACAGTCGCTGTTTAGTTTAGCTTAAAGTTGCAGCGTGGAAACAGGCTCTTGGGCCCACTGAGTCTGCGCTGACCTGCAATCCCCATACACTAGCACTATCCTACACACCAGGAACAATTTACAATTTTTACAGAAGCCAAATAACCTACAAATCTGTACATCTTTGGAATGTGGGAGCACCTGGAGAAAATGCACGTAGTCAGGGGGAGAAAGTACAAACTCTGTACAAACATCATCCATAGTCAGGATTGATCCAGAGTCTCTGGCGCTGTAAGGCAGCAACTGTACCGCTGCGCCACCATGCAGCCCACTGGGACACAAATCTCAGTGCCCAAAGCTGGACCTAATTAAAAGGGTAATCATATGACTAAACTGGGACGAGGGGAGTGACCAGATTTTCTGATGTATATTAAGTGCTTTGTTCCAAATCCGGATTATAGTACTGTGGGATATAATTTATTCCAATTTCCAAAGAGACAAATGCTCTACTCTGGGGCATGTTTCCACGGTCCAATTGTTTCAGATGTTAGAAAATTTCCTTCACGGAGATGATGCTTTGCATTCCTCAAAAGGAAGGAGACACTGAAACTTGTGGCAAATTGGCGGTTTGATTCCTGCATCGCAAAACTGCACAGTAACATTCCAGGAGAGAACTCATGTGTAACTGATCATCATTACGAGGATTTATTATTCTTTCAAAAGTAGAACAGCAGGAATATGATGTTAACTTTGCAGGTATGCAAGTGGATAACCCAGGATTGCAGTGTTGTATTTATTATATAACTGCTTCACTCAACTATGTTATCCTCACATTTTGTACTATTCATTCTATGATTAAAGAAAATGCTGGAAACACTCAGCAGGTCAAACTGCCACAATAAAGCAAAAAAACAAATGTTTAAGGTTGATAATGTTTCATCAGCTTAACCTTAGAATTAACATGGACAGTTAGAAATGTTAGCTCTGATAGCTCTGTGGAGCAGACAATACACATTTCCAAATTCAAAAGCTATGAAAATCACCAACCTCATTCAGGGAATCTACATGGATGGATGGACAGGCAAAAGGATGGTAATTTAGCTAAAGTGAGAATATTTCATCTGGGATTTCTTTTTAATCCTTTCAGTTTGCCCAATGCGCCATTTGGTTAATTAACACACATCAAGCTCAAGGAACTCTAAACAAGGAAAGAAAATGTATTTGTTTGCACATCATCATAAATGATTAGTTTAAATCAACATAATTTTCAAAACCCATTTATTTCAGTCATTTGAACAGCTGATGTTTTGTTTATGGGACTCAATTATGCTATTTACAGTATTTTACTGAAAAGCAGAATTGGTGGTAGGGTGTGCAGATGTGAACATCCAGCGGAAACTGTTGGGTACACAAAAATTAACCTTTGAGAACGCAGTCAATATGGTGACAGCGATGGAGGTTGCCAAACAAGATGAAGAGCAGATCCAGAAGATCGGAAGGCCTCCAGAGAATACTACCTCCGTCAATCAGCTTCAAAGGAAGGCGTTTGAGCTACAGAAGACAAGGAGTCAACCAAGAACACCCAAAGATGAGGGTCACTACTCTAAGAAATGCTGGAAATGTAGTGGCATCCACGAGCCAGCGAGGTGCAAATTTCGAGATGGCAGGTGCTTCAGGTGCTCTGAAATGGGTCACACTAAGAGTCAGTGTGAGGCTGTTAGAGCCTACCAGCGGAGGAGAGGACAATCCCAGAAAAAAGCAAACTACTTGGAGGAGGCAGCTTCGAATTCATCATCAGAGGAAACCATGAGCCACTTGGACGATGAATCAATCAACGTTGTCGAACTCTGAACTGTATAAAGCCACTTTGATAGTGAACGGCAGGGAGGTACAACTAGAAGTTGACACGGGAAGTCCATGGACTATCGTACCAGAAGAAGTCTTCAGCAAACTCAGTAAAGACCCTAGGCTGGATCCCAGTAGCTGAAAGTCGAACAGTATCCCCTTCCAACTTTGGAGGATCTACTGCAGGAACTAGGAGGAGAAAAGTTCTCTAAACTAGACCTCTCCCATGCCTATCATCAGATAGAGTTAGACCCTGGAGCTTGAAGGTTCACCACGATTAACACACATAAAGATCTCTTCAAATATACCGGACTGCCCTTTGGGATATCCAGTGCACCAGCCATGTTCCAGAGAACAATGGAGAGTCTGCTAGCCGATATTCCCATGTGCAAGCCAGACCTTGATGATATCATCATCTGCGGAAAGACTGACGAAGAGCACCTCAGGAACCTGAAAGTGATCCTATCAAGACTAGAGACCAATGGGTTACGTCTAAAGAAGGAGAAGTGTGCACTGATGCAAGAGTCAGTCGACTATCTCGGACATCGACTAAACAAGAATGGCAAAGGGCTTTACTACTTCTGGAAGATTCCTTGCACTTGGCCAGGGCGTGTGTCCAGATTGGTGAGCATGTTGATGTGTGTCTCTGCTGCTTTATCAAGCTCGGCGAGCTCCGGATGATTCCATGAAGAGTCCTCTTTGTGGATCGGCAAGCGCGACAACGCATCTGCATTCTGGTGTTTCTTGCCTTCTCGGTGGACTATCACAACCAGAGCCAGATATTGACGAACATTTAATCCACAGTGATAACACAACATTACAACCAGGGCCTGATATTGACGAACATTTAATCCACAGTGATAACACAACATCACAGCCGGATATTTCGGAACAAATGAAAAATCCAACACAGACAGATAGACGCAGGTCTAATAGAATTGCAAGAACACGTAAAAGATTTGACGATTATGTTCTGTGTAAGTGAACCTATGTATATACTAACAATGTACTGTGTAGTTTGTTTGACACATGTTCGTACGATATGCAGGTCAGTTGGTTGATATTATGTGACGTTAGAAATGAAATTGTGTTACCTACCTCCAGGTAAAAGGGGGTGGAATGTTGGGTATGGGAACCTGATTTAATATGAAATGACTTTTAATATGAAATGACTTGCGCGATTGTACACATGCGCAAAGGAGACTTAAGATGGCGCTAACATGAATACAGGCACGTTTGAATACTTGTGTGTGTCCGAGATTTATTCATAGTCCAATTACAGCACGAATACACAATAGTCACTTTTAATCCCTTCATCTAAGTCATTAATATGTAATGTAAATAGCTGCGGTCCCAGCACCGAGCCTTGTGGTACCCCGCTAGTCACTGCCTGCCATTCTGAAAGGGACCCGTTAATCCCTACTCTTTATTTTCTGTCTGCCAACCAATTTTCTATCTATGTCAGCAACCTACCCCCATTACCGTGCTCTAATCTTGCCCACTAATCTCCTATGTGGGACCTTATCAAAGACTTTCTGAAAGTTCAGGTACACTACATCCACTGGCTCTCCATTGTCTATTTTCCTAGTTACATCCTCAAAAAATTCCAGAAGATTAGTCAAGCATGATTTCCCCTTCGTAAATCCATGCTGACTCAGAACGATCCTGTTACTACTATCCAAATGTTCCGCAATTTCTTCTTTTATAATTGACTCCAGCATCTTCCCCACCACTGACATCAGGCTAACTGGTCTATAATTTCCTGTTTCTCCCTCCTTTCTTAAAAAGTGGGATAACATTAGCTACCCTCCAATCCACAGGAACTGATCCTGAATCTATAAAACATTGGTAAATTATCACCAATGTGTCCATGATTTCTAGAGTACCCTGGGATGCAGACCATCAGGCCCTGGGGATTTATCAGCCTTCAGTCCCATCAGTCTACCCAACACCATTTCTTGCCTAATGTGAATTTCCTTCAGCTCCTCCGTCACCCGAGGACCTCAGTCCACTACTACATCTGGGAGATTGTTGGTGTCTTCCTTAGTGAAGACAGATCCAAAGTACCTGTTCAACTCATCTTCCATTTCCTTGTTTCCCATAATAAATTCACCTGCTTCAAGGGACCCACATTTGTCAACTATTTTTTTCCTCTTCACATACCTAAAGAAGCTTTTACTATCCTTATTTATATTCCTGGCTAGTTTACCTTCGTACCTCATCTTTTCTCATCGTATTGCCATTTTAGTTATCTTCTGTTGCTCTTTAAAAGAGTTCCAATCCTCTGGCTTCCTGCTCATCTTTGCTATGTTATACTTCTTCTCCTTTATTTTTATACTGTCCTTCACTTCCCTTGTCAGCCACGGTTGCGTCTTACTCCCCTTAGAATCTGTCTTCCCCTTTGGAATGAACTGACCCTGCACCTTCTGTATTATTCCCAGAAATACCAGCCATTGTTGTTCCACCGTCTTCCCTGCTAGGGTATCTTTCCAGTCAACTCTGGACAGCTCCTCTCTCATGCCTCCATAGTCCCCCTTGCTCAACTGCAATACTGACACTTCAGATTTTCCCTTCTCCCTCTCAAATTGTAGATTAAAACTTGTCATATTATGATCACTACCTCCTAATGGCTCTTTTACCTCGAATTCCCTTAACAAATCCGGTTCATTACACTACACTAAATCCAGAATTGCTTTCTCCCTGGTAGGCTCCAGTACAAGCTGCTCTAATAATCCACCTCGGAGGCACTCCACAAACTCCCTTTCTTGGGGACCATTACCAAGCTGATTTTCCCAGTCTACCTGCATGTTGAAATCTCCCATAACCACTGTAGTATTACCTTTGCGACATGCCAATTTTAACTCTTGATTCAACTTGCACCCTATATCCATGGGACTGATTGGGGGCCTGTAGATAACTCCCATTAGGGTCTTTTTACCCTTACAATTCCTCCGTTCTGTCCATACTGATTCTACATCTATCTGATCAACCTATTCCCCGGGGTATGGGAACTCATAGCCCTCAGGCAAAAGTCTCATCTCGAGACATTACTCCTCGTCATACTCCGGGTCTAAAGTTACCACTCCACGGTGTATTCCAGTGGTAATAGCGGGTAACAAGCAACAAATAAATCGTATTCCCAGCAGGCACATTATTATTATTCTGAAAATTATTCCATATTTAAAAAGTCAATCATGTTGATCAAAAAGTCAATCAAGATTGTTTTTGCATAATCTCTGCTTCCAATTTTCGTAGCTTACTTTCCATCAGCTCGCCACCGGGTCCTTCTACACGGCATCTCAGCCGGTTGTTCTCGTCTTCCAGTCTGTACAGGCGCTCCTCCATCTCCAGGTACTCGCGGATCAGCTCCTGTTTGCTCATGTTCTGCAGGCTCTCAGCGTGATTCTTCTCGTTTTGTTTCGGAGAAGTCCTTCTGCAGGAACCCGCTGCCATTGTCTCCTATTTCCAACCATACCTCTCGTCTGCCGGAGATCCAGGAGGGGTCACCCAATCACCCTCTCTGATCTCTTATTTTTCATCCTCTTCGCGCCTTTTTCTTATCCTGCTGCAACTTTCCATCCGGCGCATTTTGTTATTTATGAAAATCTTTCTTACCTTTCTCTGTCGAGCTGGAGGTTCCCATTTTGATATTTTACACTTCACAAATCTTAAACAACTAAAATATAATGGCTATAATTTCTTACTCTATCTTACTATTTTAAATCGTACTCTAACTCTTAATTTAACCTTCTAAGAGCTCAGTTCATAACGTCCTCGCTCCAAAATCCAATCCTTTTATCTTTTACTTAATTTCACTTAATTTTATTTGGGGTCTATTCCCTTTCCCTTCCTCTCGTGGGATATTTTTCTTCCCGTTTTCTCTTGGTGTTCTGCCTCAGGTCTGGGTCACAGCCGGTATTTTCCCATCGAGCAGGGTTTTCCAAAGTTCTCGTTTCCCTTACTTAAATTTAGTTGGGGTCCAATCCTAAGTCCCCGTTTCCACTTACCCTTCCTCTCATGGGAGTCTGAGCGGCGAACAAGTCTGTGAGGCGAAACGTAGCACTCAGCCAAAGCCGAAGAGACCAACGTCTCTACATCTGATTCTACATCTATCTGATCAACCTATTCCTTTTTTTTTTTTTTTTTTTTTTTTTTTTGGGTTTTTTAATGGTGTCATTTCAATTCTTTTTTTTTATTTTTTTTTTATTTTTGAAAAGCATATGTACAAATCGAAATAAGAAAAAACACATTTGTTACAAAGTTCTTACATAGCTTCAATTTTTAAATTTTTGAAGAGAGAAAGTAAAAATAAAAATATAAAACTATAAACTTGGGGAGAGAGAGAGTAAGAGGGTTAAAAAAAAAGAAAAAAGGATCTAACAATAAAAATTAACGGGAGTAGATCCGGGAGACAAAAACCACAGCTGTACATCCAACCCCCAACTCAAGTTTCAACTTTTTATTTAAATTTCTTTTTTTATTTTAGTCCTGTGCCAAGCCCATTTACTTTTCTAAAAATTCAATAAATGGAGACCATATTTTTAAAAATAACTCAGGTTTGTCGATTAAGGCAAACCTTATTTTTTCCAAATGCAGGGTCTCTGTCATTTCCATAGTCCACATTTTAATTGTGGGGGTTATTGGTTTTTTCCAAAATTTAAGTATTAGTTTTTTCGCAGTTATTAGACTGTAATCAAGAAAATGTACCTGACTTACTGTAAAATTTGTAGTATGTTCTGATAATCCTAATATAATTAATTTTGGGTCCATATCTAATTTTTTATTAATAACTTTAGAAACTATTTTAAAAATCTCCAACCAGAAGTTTTGCATTTTTATACAAGTTACGAAAATATGAGTTAAATTAGCTTCTTGAAATTGACATTTATCACACATAGGAGAGATACTAGGAAAAATCCTATTTAATTTCGTCTTCGAATAATGTAATCTATGTATTATTTTAAATTGTATTAGGGAATGTCTAGTATTCAATGAACATTGATGTATATGTTGTAAACTTTCATCCCATATATCTTGCATTATAACTTGATTCAATTCGTCCTCCCATGCTCGTCTATAAGATTCTGATGACGGAATGTCAATGTCAAGGAGAATATTGTAAATAAAAGATATTAATTTATTTGAGTTATAATGTCGATTCAGGCATACATCAAGTATTTCTGGACCTCTAAACTTATATTCTTGCATGTGTGATTTTACATAATCTCTAAATTGTAAATATCTAAAATAATTATTAACATGTAATCCGTACTTCTGCTGTAACTCCTGAAACGAAAGAAAAGTTCCCTTATGATAAAGATCTCCCACCCTTTTGATTCCATAACTTTTCCATTGAGCAAAGCCTCTATCTAAGACAGACGGTTTAAAAGAAGGATTATTCGCAATAGGAAGGAAAACAGATAATTTACTCAATTTTAACGTAAGCTTTAATTGTTTCCAGGTACGGATAACACTATGTATAATGGAATTACCTCCATATGTTTTTTTATTTAAATTTATTGGAGCTAAGAGGATCGCACCAATATCGAATGGTAAACAATCCTCTTTCTCCATCTTTAACCAATCCGGTTGTTGATCAGAATCATCCAACCAGCAGGTTATATTTTTAATATTAACCGCCCAATAATAAAATAAAAAGTTAGGTAAAGCAATTCCTCCATTAATTTTAGACTTACATAAGTGTCTTTTATTTATTCTATGAGTCTTGTAGTCCCAAATAAAATTAGTAACAATTGAATCAATTTTAAAAAAAAACTTTTTTGGAAGGTAGATCGGAATTGCTTGAAATAAGTATAGTAGCTGTGGCAGAAAGATCATCTTTATAGCATTACTACGACCAACTAATGATATAGGAAGTGTTTTCCAAAATTGGATATTTCTGTGTAATTTAACAAGTAAAGGAGGAAAATTTGATTTAAATAAAGAAGTATATTTCCTAGTCACGTAAATTCCAAGATATTTAAACTTTTCATAGGCAATTTTGAAAGGAAATTGTTGAAGTATGGCCGGATTATGCTCCATTATTGGCATAATTTCACTTTTATACCAGTTAATTCTATAACCTGAAAATGAACCAAATTGAGTTATGAGATTTAATAAATTCGGAATGCTAATTTCTGGCTTTGTAATATATATTAATACATCATCCGCATATAAAGAAATTTTATTGGTTGTATGTTTAGTGTTGTAGCCATAAATATGTGAATTTGATCTAATACTCTCAGCAAGTGGTTCTATAATTAGGGCAAATAAAAGTGGTGATAGTGGACATCCTTGTCTACAACCCCTAGCTAAATGAAATTTAGATGACAGCATTTGATTAGTTAATATTCTAGCTGTTGGGGATGTATATAAAAGTTTCACCCATGCACAAAAATTTTCACCTAGTTGAAATTTTTCCATCACTGAGAAAAGATAAGGCCATTCTACTTGATCAAATGCTTTTTCAGCATCTAGCGAGATGATTGCTAAATCTTCATTTAATAATCTATTTGAATAAATTATATTAAACAAGCGTCTCAAATTGAAAAATGAATATCGTTTGGCTATAAAGCCTGATTGATCGGGGTGTATCAATTTGTCTATAACTAGACTTAATCTCTGAGCTAAGATTTTCGCTAATATCTTCTGATCAGTATTTAAAAGCGCTATCGCCCTATACGAACCAGGGTCTTCAGAATCCTTATCTTTTTTAGGAATGAGGATTATTGTTGATTCAGTCAGAGTTTGTGGCAATCTCTGTTGTTTAAAGGCGTGACTATATACAGTTTGCAAACGTGGAGAGATCAAACCACTGAATTTTTTATAAAACTCATTATTTAAGCCATCAGGGCCAGGAGTCTTCCCATTTTTCATGGATTTAATAGTCTCTTCAACATCTTTCATAGTTATTTCTGCGCCCAGTAAATTTCTATCACTCACATTCAAACCAGGAAGGTTACATTCCTGCAAAAACTTTTGCATCTGCGCAGAAGTATCTGTTATTTTTGATGAATATAATGACTGATAAAATTGCAAAAATCTCTGATTAATATCCTTAGGTAGTTTAAGCAAATCTCCATTTTCTGATCTAATTTTATGAATTGTAGAATCATCTTCTAATTTACAGAGTTGACGTGCTAGCAATTTCTGTGGTTTATCTCCAAATTCAAAATGTTTTTGTTTAGTATATTGAAAAAGCCTTAAAATATGAGCTGAAAGGATATAATTTAACTTATATTTGAGAACTGCAATTTTATTATGTATTTCAATAGAGGGAGCGATGGCATTTGTTATGTCTAACTGTCTTATCTGACTTTCCAGGTCATTCTGTTCAGCTCGGTTCTTCTTGTTTTGAGACGCTTGAAAAGCAATAATACATCCTCTCACAAACGCTTTAAATGTTTCCCAAAGCAGGGACGCAGGTGTTTCAGGAAGGTCATTTGCGTTAAAAAAAATCTCAAATTGCGATTTAAGATAGTCATAACATGCTTTTTCATTTAAGATTTGCGGGTTAAATCTCCAATTAGTCTGTTTCCCCATTGCTCCTTGGAGTTTTACCCTAAATGTTAAAGGGGCATGATCGGATATAATAATATTATGATATTTTGAATTATACGTATAAGGAATAAGTTTGGAGTCCACCAAGAAATAATCAATTCTTGAATAAGTTTTATGCACAGGTGAATAAAATGAATACTCTCGGCCTGAAGGATTATCAATCCTCCAAACATCTTTTATATTTGCATTATTTATATAAGAGTTTAATAATTCACACGACTTGGATTTTGTTTTCCTTTGAGTTGAAGATCTATCCAAATAAGGATCTAATGTACAATTTAAATCTCCTCCAATTATCAAATTATATTGTCCAAATTCTGGAATGGTATTAAATATTTTTAAAAAAAATAACGGATTATCAAAATTTGGTGCGTAGACATTCACCAATATCAATTTTGTAGAATATAGTTCTCCCACTAATATAACATATCTACCTTCAGTGTCGACTATAGAGGAAGTATTTATAAATGGTATACCCTTACGAATTAAAATAGCAACACCTCTTGATTTGAAGGGAAACGATGAGTGAAATACTTTATCAATCCATTTGCCTTTCAGTCTATTATGTGCTACATTTTTTAGATGAGTTTCCTGAAGGAACATTATGTCTGCATCAATAGATTTTAAATGTGAAAGTACTTTACCTCTTTTAATTGGTTCATTAACACCCTTGACATTCCAACTACAAAATGTAATACCTTTAACCCCTGTTTTCCTAATAGAATCTTGCATCTTAACCGATAAATGGTCTATAATAAAGCAAATGGTCTGGCACCCGGACTACAACATTTTTCTTGAATGAGGGGTGGATGATTTTTTGTACAGCGTAGAGTGCCTCCCGGAAATATCTCCCAAAAGTATATAATTTCTGAAAAAAGACATAATAATAAAAGTTAAATCTAAAAAAAAAATCAATATCTAAAAGGTTAAAAGAGTGCAGGAAAAAAGAAGAGACAACTAAAGCTACAACTACAATTAGTGCAGTTAGTGTTAGCCACCCTAAGGTGGCAAAAAATCTAAGGACTTCCATAAGATGTAAAAAAAAATTAATACTAGCTCCGTTTGTTAACACAGTTATTATTTGTTTTTTGTTTTTTAAAAAGAGAGATAAACGGGGCAGGCCCGAAACTAATTAGTCTATATTAAATCAATTTTTCTATCTAAAGTGTATTAATTAAGTATTCAAAGTAAGGTTTACATAAATCAAATATTACTTATACTTCTTATTAGTGATGATTAATAAAAATATACATGTTTTTTTTTTAATTAATAATTATTAGTTACGGTTAATATACGTATAGTATATACACTAAACTTAAATCTTTGAATTTTCATATTTTTAAAGTCCAATTAAATGTCTGCCAATTAAGATAGCCATGAAATCATAATCAAGCCTTCAGCGACCTTTCGATCTCCCGAGCAAATTCCAGTGCTTTATTATAATCAGTAAAAAAGGATTCTTTTTGATTGTAGGTCACTCGGAGTTTTACTGGATACAACATACCAAATCTGAGCGCTGGGATCTTCTTAAGAATAGATCTTGTCTCGTTAAACAGTGCTCTTTTCTTAACCACCTCAAAGGGATAATCTCTGAAGATACGAATCTCATCGCCTCGGAATGATAAAGCTCTGTTACTAGCAATTCTTGACAACATATCTTCTAAAACGTGAGCATTATGCACCCTCAGAATCAAATGTCTTGGAGGCGCATTAGCACCTGGCCGTGCTCTCAGTGCTCTATGGGCTCGATCCAGCAAGGGCTTTGAATCCATTTTCAAAACTTCCTGTAATAACTCAGCAGTAAAATCACGAACGTTTTTATCTTTTTCTTTGCCTTCTTTAACACCAAGGATTCTTAAATTTTGTCGTTTTGAATGACCCTCTAAGTCAGTACATTTTTCAGTTAATCTCATCACTAAATCAGAAAGACGCTGAGTCTCTGACAATACTACTTTTGTAGTTTCAGCACTCGTCTCGGCTAAAATTTCCAAGTCACCTATAGCCTCATCATGTTGTTCTATTGATGCGGTAATGTGGTTCAGCTTACCAGAAAAATCAGAGTCCAACTTTTGTAACTTGGAGGTTACTTCCTCCATGTGTTCATTCATTTCAGCCTTTGATTTATCCAACTGCTCCTTAATAGTAGATAGTATATCCCCCTTCATTCCTTTAAGGGAAACTAATTCAGCTTTCATCTCTTGTAATTCAACTGTCATATTTACCACTTTAGACTTCATATCTGAAAGCTCCTCACCCACAACGCTGCGAAATTCTTCCAATC
The DNA here is from genome assembly GCF_053455715.1 of Rhinoraja longicauda. Classification (NCBI taxonomy): domain Eukaryota; kingdom Metazoa; phylum Chordata; class Chondrichthyes; order Rajiformes; family Arhynchobatidae; genus Rhinoraja; species Rhinoraja longicauda. Next base: position 68,231,937 of record NC_135955.1, on the reverse strand, counting down.
CAATTTTTTTAGGCTGTGGATTCCGGGTTGTTCGTTTGGCAGTTTCTTCCTGACCCGCTGCTGAGGTTTGAGCTGTAGCAGAGGCTTCCATCTGACTTGGTTCTTCTTCTTCCACGGGTCTTGTTCTGACCGTTCCTTTTTTAACGATTTTTAACGGGGGGGTGCGACTTGTCGAAATTCACTTTTAAAAGTCGCGATCTGATGATGTCACCCACCCTTCGTTGAAAATTGCCAGTAAGTTGCAACGGGCCCGACCCGTTCCTCTCTTCCTAAATCGGAATATTCACGGAGCTAGTTGACGTGCGACTTGTTCAGTCCATAACGCCACCGGAAGTCCTGATCAACCTATTCCCCGGGGTATGGGAACTCATTGCCCTCAGGCAAAAGTCTCATCTCGAGACATTATTCCTCATCATACTAGACCCGTGGTAGTAGGGGACTCCATTGTGCAAGGTACAGACAGGGGTTTCTGCGGCAACAGGCGGGATTCAAGGATGATGTGTTACCTCCCTGGTGCCAGGATCCAGGACGTCACGGACCGAGTGCAGAACATCCTCACGGGTGAAGGTGAGCAGCCGGAAGTGGTCGTGCATGTCAGCACAAACGATGTCAGGAAGAAGAGGAAAGATATTCTGCAGCGTAATTTTAGAGAGCTCGGAAGAAGGCTGAAAAGCAGGACCTCCAGGGTGGTTATCTCTGGTTTGCTTCCAATTCCTCGTGCTCGGTCAGTGAGATGGAGGAAATTTAAAATTTGGGTCGAGTAAATCAGGCCACAATTCTGTGGGGTGAAGGGAAGATTAAAAGTCAGAAAAATTAAAATTTGGATGTAGGAGAGATGTAAATAGAGGGACAGATCTTTTGAAGAGTTTATGGCAATAAACTTTAAAAGTGTTGAAGAATTTGATAGAAGCGATGTAGTTTAAAAAAATCTAAATTTAGGTGGTGGTGAATGACAGCTGGGCCAACAAGGTTTGGAATAGGCAGGCTTGCAAGGGACAAAGGCCTGGATGAGATCTCAGTAACAAATGGGTTCAGGTGGTATAATGACTTTCTGTCTAGGAAAGAATTGTTAGGATAGATATTTTAATCAGAGAGTGCATGCATTAAGCATAAGTCATATAAAGGAAGACAATGTTATAGGTACATCTGTAGGATGCAAAATGCATAATAAATGGTATATTGTATATGCATTCTTACGTACATGAAACCATAGAGAGCAGAGCAGTGTTATCAGTAGGTATTTCATACACGTTTGACATGTTTAAGCACTCTTACATGTAAGAGCAGTCACTAATGTATTATGAAACTCAATATGCATGGTTCCATGACTTGACTTATCCCTACTTTTTATATTTTATAGTTTGAACTATTTCTGAACAATACCGCTAAAGATGATGAATGGCCAGCAATACTTCAACAAACCAATGACATATTACAAAAGAAATTGAAATGGAAGGAGAAAAATAATCTTAAAATTTACAAATGGTTGAGTAGAAATGTAGGTTAAAGCAGGTTAAAGCAACATTTTAAAAAAAGTGTACAAAAAGGGAATAGACTGAAATAAACCCATCTTTTTCACAATTTATTCTCACCTACTTCAGTTACCCTCACATCTTGGGTTTAAAGGCTATGCTTTGACTTTCTTCCCAAAAACACATTTATTTAATTGTTGTTTATTCCTGGGCATTTAATCATCACTCTAATGAATTATATATCAGGCTTTAATATTATTAATTCCATTCATATTCTAGAACATTTCTCCCATTGCCACATTTTCAAAGAAAGTCAGCCCAATTTCTCAAACCCTTTAAATGTTAGCATAAGTTTTTCATTGTTATTCAACTGTTAACTTTGTAAAACATATGTATGATTGTGGGGGAAAAAAAACTGCACACACTTCTTAAGATGGAGTTTAACAAATCCTTTACATACCAACAAAATGACCTCATTCAAATGTATGCTCCCGTTCTACTAATGCAATCTAGTATGTCAGCTTGCTTGTTGTACTTGGTGGTTTTTAGATTTATCCACCGTAATCCCCAAATCTCTACTAATCTACACATTTATTGAAGGTAATCCAAGGTCCAGAAATTACTAAAGAGGATATTTGTGTACAATTGTTTAATATTGAGACAGCTTACACCTGTTCTTTATTCCCACAAACATTTTTTAGGATGAATAATATATTGTATTTACTAATGCATTGTAAATTCTAGGTTTATATTGCTCACATTTGCTTTGAAGAGTTCCAACAGAAGGTGGAAGGTGTAAGAGGTATTTGTCCATATGTCCACCACTTTAAGGGAACTGTTGGTTATGTGTCATGAAGAGCTGTTGGAAAGAGCTGAAAATCACTGTTTACGCTACCATGTGCCAAGAGAACGAAGTGACATTTTGACAACTTGCCAAAAATTGACCAGCATTTTCTTGTTTTACTTCAGATTTCCAGTAGTTTGCAGAACATACCATATATTTGACCATATACGGACAAATAGAAACATAGAAAATAGGTGCAGGAGTAGGCCATTCGGACCTTTGAGCCAGCGCCGCCATTCAATATGATCATAGCTGATCATCAGTATCCCGTTCCTGTTTTTTCGCCATATCCCTTGATTCCGTTAGTCCTAAGAGCTAAATCTAACTCTCTTGAAAACATCCAGTGAATTGGCCTCCACTGCCTTTTGTGGCAGAGAATTCCACAGATTCACAAGTCTCTGGGTAAAAAAGCTTTTCCTCATCTCAGTCATAAATGGCCTACCCCTTATTCTTAAACTGTGACCCCTGGCTCTGGACTCTGCCAACATGGGGAACATCTTTCCTGCATCTAGCCTGTCCAATCCCTTAAGAATTTTATATGTTTCTTTAAGATCCCCTCTCATCCTTCTAAATTCCAGAGAATACAAGCCCAGTCAATCCATTCTTCATATGTCAGTCCCGCCATCCCGGGAATTAACCTGGTTAACCTACGCTGCACTCCCGCAATAGCAAGAATGTCCTTCCTCAAATTAGGAGGCCAAAACTGCACACAATACTCCAGGTGCGGTCTCACCAGGGCCCTGTACAACTGCAGCAGGACCTCCTTGCTCCTAAACTCAAATCCTCTCGCAATAAAGGCCAACAACCCATTAGCTTTCTTCACTGCCTGCTTTACTTACATGCTTTCTTTCAGTGACTGATGTACAAAGACACCCAGGTCTCGTTGCACCTTCCCTTTTCCTAATCTGACACCATTCAGATAATAATCTGCCTTCCTGTTCTTGCTACCAAAGTGGATAATCTCACATTTATCCACATTATACTGCATTTGCCCACTGAACCAACCTATCCAAGTCATCCTGCAGCCCCATTGCATCCTCCTCGCAGCTCTGTTCATGACCATTACTCCTTACTAAGTTTACATAGGGTGAAGAATCCTAAACAGGACATTGTAATTAAAAGTAGATATCTCATTCAGAGGAGAAATCTGGATGTATTTTCCCCACCACAGGGGAAATTTTGAACTTATCTTTAAGCAATTGCTGTGTGAACAACTGATGCTTACAAGATAAATCAATTAATTCTTATGGTGTATTTTAAAATTTATTTGACTGAAGTTTTGTTTGTCTTGTGGCAAATCATGTCTGAATGCCATGGAAGCTTTTACTTCTTTATAGGCCAATAAAAAAGCAATTTTGTTGCTGAATCTACAAATTTTGTACCTTGCCAAATTTCTCACATGGGTTCATCCAGATGTGATTTTGCAGCCAGGATTTGTGTTCCAGATCGGCAGGATGATAAGAGTAGAATTAGGCCATATGGCCCATCAAGTCTACTCCACCATTCAATCATGGCTGATCTATCTCTCCCTCCTAACCATCCTCCTGCCTTCTCCCCACAACTTCTGACACTGCATCTGCATCAAGAATCTATCTCTGCCTTAAAAGTATCCACTGACGGCCTCCACAGCCTTCTGGGGCAAAGAATTCCATAGATTCACCACCCTCTGACTACAGAAATTTCTCCTCATCTTCTTCCTGAAAGAACATCCTTTAATTCTGTGGCTATGACCTCTAGTCCTAGACTCCCCACAAGTGGAAACATGATCTCTACAAATTTCCTTGTATAAAAATGTTTTGATTTGGAAGTTGCTAGAAAAACAACCACCGATGCTATGGAGGCAGAGCACATGAGAAAGAGTATTTTGATGATATGTAAATTGAGAAATTCTCCGTGATCACTGTAAAGTGCACTGAATGCCTACCTCATCACCAATCTCATTTGTTTAATAGAAACCACTTTGACTTTTGTCTGTCATTCTTGTTTCCATTTAATGGATGTTCTTTATTTCCACTGCTGTGACAATCAGGGCTGCAAGTTCCCTTGTTCCCCAAATCGCAGATCCAGGGTTCCTACTTTCCTAGGGCTAGGCCTTGGACCTTGCAGTATTCCCATGTTCTCATGTTGCAGGATTCAATAAGAATTTAAATCTAGTTTCCAAGATCCACTTTTCTCTTGTTCTCCACATCAATGTTCCAGACTCTCAGTCTGAAGGATGGTCTTGACCCGAAATGCCACCTATTCTTTTTCTCCAGAGATGCTGCCTGACCCACTGATTTACTCCAGCATTTCAGAACAATATTCCAGAACAGATCAGACCCGTTCTGTCCATATTTGTTTTATTGTAGTTGGACAAATAATTTTTACTGTAGAAACACTAGTGTAGACAAATAATTGTTACTGTAGCTCAGAAACAATAATTAGGATGCTGCACAATTTTGTGGCTTGCTCCTGACAATTTCCCCACATGATTATGTGGCAGGTCTCATCACATAGGTATTTTGCTGTCTTAACCCTGGCCTCTAGTTATCTTTAATTGCCATAATAACACTGTCCCCTGTTGAGATCTTAGATGCCATGGGAGCTGTTTTAGACTGGTTCTATTGTTTCTTATCTCACTATAACCAGATGACTGCTGTTGTGGTGTTTAAATATATTAGGTCTCCAAGGTCTTGAATTTAGTAGAGCTGGCCAACTCCTAAAAGGAAAATAAGAAGAATGAGAGAATGTTGCTTGCTAATGTTGCTCTTTTATCTCAAGGTCTGGTTTTAGTATGTAGTATGTGCATTTCAGTTAAAAAGCCATCAATGGTTTTTCAAATCAGTTTTCAATGAAAAAAAACTATGATTCTTCAAACACAGAGATGCATTCCTTCAATAAAATTGTTTTCAATTACCTGATTTGTTTTAAGCTTTCTCAGATCATTAATCATCCTTATATTTGATAACTTCCAAATGTTTCTTCAAACTGAACATCCCAGCAATTCATTTGTTCTGGGATGGTTGATTTTAAACCCTTTGATTACTACAACAACATTTGACTTGTATCAGTTTTGTATCAGTTCTGTCAGTTTTGACTTGTAATAAAAGCAAGCAATAAAAACTTTACTAGTACATTACGAGAACATTAAATTCCAGGGTATTAAAAGTAGAAGTATTATGTACTCCCAAATTGGAGCACAATAATCCATATTAACTTGCCTTTCAAAGGGAAAAGCATTTGTGGATGTCTTAAAAGTCGTTTTTCCATTAACTAAAGGGCCTGTCCCAGTTACGCATTTTTAAGGCGACTGCACAGCCGGCGACTGTCAAAGTCGTAGTAGATCGCCAAAATTTTCTTTAACCCTATGACAATGACCACGACAATGCTGAGTCAGGTCGATACATATTACTTTTTTTGTGAAACTAGCACCTGGCTAAGAGATTACACTGTCTTTGGAAACATCGTGAAATTCCCACGCTTACCTGACCGTCAAACTGTCGCCTCCAATCTACCTGTTATATGAAGTGAATTAGACTTTACTTCAAACTTTAGAGATGCAGCATGGTAACAGGCCCTTCGGCCCACCGAGTCCACACCAAGTAGCGATCACCCGTACACTAGCACTAGTACACACTCGGGACAATTTGTACAATTTTACCAAAGCCATTTAACCTGCAAACCTGTAAGTCTTTGGAGTGTGGGAGGAAACCAAAGCACCCAGGGAAAATGCATGTGGTCAGGGGAAGAATGTACAAAATCCATATAAATCCATAGTCAGGATCGAATCCGGGTCTATGGTGCTGTCGGCAGCAACTCTACCGCTGCGCCAGCGTGCTCAACTGCTATAACGGTTCACCAAACATGGTCCACAAAGGAGAGTACAAATACAACATTCCATTAATTCTTTCTGACACTAACTACATGCTCACACAGCAGAATCCCTGTCACTACTTGTATTGAGTACTTCACAAGTTGCACGAGTCATCTTTCCACAAAATCTTAGCTTCCATGTAGAAAAGCAAGGAGGCCAAATTCTAGACTAATGGGACTTCCTGTTGACTTCCTAAACTTTATACTCATTGTTGAAGCTCTCATTTATTCAGCCTTTTCTACAAGAGACCTTAGTTCCGCCAAATTTTCAAGCTGATGCACTGACGATCTAACCTCTCACTAGCTTCCCCACTCCAAGGCACTCTTAGTAGGTATGCAGCATCACAAATGATGTGACCCCATTTTTAGGTGACACCACAATGAAGCCAAATGCCAAGTTCAATCAACATCACAAGGCAACAGATATCCTCCCACCCACTCGTGGTTACACAGTCGCTGTTTAGTTTAGCTTAAAGTTGCAGCGTGGAAACAGGCTCTTGGGCCCACTGAGTCTGCGCTGACCTGCAATCCCCATACACTAGCACTATCCTACACACCAGGAACAATTTACAATTTTTACAGAAGCCAAATAACCTACAAATCTGTACATCTTTGGAATGTGGGAGCACCTGGAGAAAATGCACGTAGTCAGGGGGAGAAAGTACAAACTCTGTACAAACATCATCCATAGTCAGGATTGATCCAGAGTCTCTGGCGCTGTAAGGCAGCAACTGTACCGCTGCGCCACCATGCAGCCCACTGGGACACAAATCTCAGTGCCCAAAGCTGGACCTAATTAAAAGGGTAATCATATGACTAAACTGGGACGAGGGGAGTGACCAGATTTTCTGATGTATATTAAGTGCTTTGTTCCAAATCCGGATTATAGTACTGTGGGATATAATTTATTCCAATTTCCAAAGAGACAAATGCTCTACTCTGTGGCATGTTTCCACGGTCCAATTGTTTCAGATGTTAGAAAATTTCCTTTCTAACAGGAGATGATGCTTTGCATTCCTCAAAAGGAAGGAGACACTGAAACTTGTGGCAAATTGGCGGTTTGATTCCTGCATCGCAAAACTGCACAGTAACATTCCAGGAGAGAACTCATGTGTAACTGATCATCATTACGAGGATTTATTATTCTTTCAAAAGTAGAACAGCAGGAATATGATGTTAACTTTGCAGGTATGCAAGTGGATAACCCAGGATTGCAGTGTTGTATTTATTATATAACTGCTTCACTCAACTATGTTATCCTCACATTTTGTACTATTCATTGTGCTATGATTAAAGAAAATGCTGGAAACACTCAGCAGGTCAAACTGCCACAATAAAGCAAAAAAACAAATGTTTAAGGTTGATAATGTTTCATCAGCTTAACCTTAGAATTAACATGGACAGATGCATGCAGCTGTGTACACTTGTAATATTATTCAAACGGTTTAAAATGCAAAGAATGCAATTCAAGTACAAATCAATATATAAACAGCTGGTTGCCATTTGCTAAAAGTTAGAAATTAATGATAGCTCTGTGGAGCAGACAATACACATTTCCAAATTCAAAAGCTATGAAAATCACCAACCTCATTCAGGGAATCTACATGGATGGATGGACAGGCAAAAGGATGGTAATTTAGCAAAAGTGAGAATATTTCATCTGGGATTTCTTTTTAATCCTTTCAGTTTGCCCAATGCGCCATTTGGTTAATTAACACACATCAAGCTCAAGGAACTCTAAACAAGGAAAGAAAATGTATTTGTTTGCACATCATCATAAATGATTAGTTTAAATCAACATAATTTTCAAAACCCATTTATTTCAGTCATTTGAACAGCTGATGTTTTGTTTATGGGACTCAATTATGCTATTTACAGTATTTTACTGAAAAGCAGAATTGGTGGTAGGGTGTGCAGATGTGAACATCCAGCGGAAACTGTTGGGTACACAAAAATTAACCTTTGAGAACGCAGTCAATATGGTGACAGCGATGGAGGTTGCCAAACAAGATGAAGAGCAGATCCAGAAGATCGGAAGGCCTCCAGAGAATACTACCTCCGTCAATCAGCTTCAAAGGAAGGCGTTTGAGCTACAGAAGACAAGGAGTCAACCAAGAACACCCAAAGATGAGGGTCACTACTCTAAGAAATGCTGGAAATGTAGTGGCATCCACGAGCCAGCGAGGTGCAAATTTCGAGATGGCAGGTGCTTCAGGTGCTCTGAAATGGGTCACACTAAGAGTCAGTGTGAGGCTGTTAGAGCCTACCAGCGGAGGAGAGGACAATCCCAGAAAAAAGCAAACTACTTGGAGGAGGCAGCTTCGAATTCATCATCAGAGGAAACCATGAGCCACTTGGACGATGAATCAATCAACGTTGTCGAACTCTGAACTGTATAAAGCCACTTTGATAGTGAACGGCAGGGAGGTACAACTAGAAGTTGACACGGGAAGTCCATGGACTATCGTACCAGAAGAAGTCTTCAGCAAACTCAATAAAGACCCTAGGCTGGATCCCAGTAGCTGAAAGTTGAACAGTATCCCCTTCCAACTTTGGAGGATCTACTGCAGGAACTAGGAGGAGAAAAGTTCTCTAAACTAGACCTCTCCCATGCCTATCATCAGATAGAGTTAGACCCTGGAGCTTGAAGGTTCACCACGATTAACACACATAAAGATCTCTTCAAATATACCGGACTGCCCTTTGGGATATCCAGTGCACCAGCCATGTTCCAGAGAACAATGGAGAGTCTGCTAGCCGATATTCCCATGTGCAAGCCAGACCTTGATGATATCATCATCTGCGGAAAGACTGACGAAGAGCACCTCAGGAACCTGGAAGTGATCCTATCAAGACTAGAGACCAATGGGTTACGTCTAAAGAAGGAGAAGTGTGCACTGATGCAAGAGTCAGTCGACTATCTCGGACATCGACTAAACAAGAATGGCAAAGGGCTTTACTACTTCTGGAAGATTCCTTGCACTTGGCCAGGGCGTGTGTCCAGATTGGTGAGCATGTTGATGTGTGTCTCTGCTGCTTTATCAAGCTCGGCGAGCTCCGGATGATTCCATGAAGAGTCCTCTTTGTGGATCGGCAAGCGCGACAACGCATCTGCATTCTGGTGTTTCTTGCCTTCTCGGTGGACTATCACAACCAGAGCCAGATATTGTCGAACATTTAATCCACAGTGATAACACAACATCACAACCAGGGCCTGATATTGACGAACATTTAATCCACAGTGATAACACAACATCACAGCCGGATATTTCGGAACAAATGAAAAATCCAACACAGACAGATAGACGCAGGTCTAATAGAATTGCAAGAACACGTAAAAGATTTGACGATTATGTTCTGTGTAAGTGAACCTATGTATATACTAACAATGTACTGTGTAGTTTGTTTGACACATGTTCGTACGATATGCAGGTCAGTTGGTTGATATTATGTGACGTTAGAAATGAAATTGTGTTACCTACCTCCAGGTAAAAGGGGGTGGAATGTTGGGTATGGGAACCTGATTTAATATGAAATGACTTTTAATATGAAATGACTTGCGCGATTGTACACATGCGCAAAGGAGACTTAAGATGGCGCTAACATGAATACAGGCACGTTTGAATACTTGTGTGTGTCCGAGATTTATTCATAGTCCAATTACAGCACGAATACACAATAGTCACTTTTAATCCCTTCATCTAAGTCATTAATATGTAATGTAAATAGCTGCGGTCCCAGCACCGAGCCTTGTGGTACCCCGCTAGTCACTGCCTGCCATTCTGAAAGGGACCCGTTAATCCCTACTCTTTATTTTCTGTCTGCCAACCAATTTTCTATCTATGTCAGCAACCTACCCCCAAGGTTCCAGGTGTGGACTCTTGGAGGAGTTGGCTGCGCCTAACGGCTGCGGCTCTCTGGCAGTCTGTTGTCTTTTTTTCTTTTTTTTTTGTTTGTGTCGGTGTTGGGATGGTTTTTGTTTCTGTTTTTGGCTGTGTATGTGTGGTGGGGGTGTGTGGTGGGGGTGTGGGGTGGGGTGGGGGGGGTGGGGCGGGGGAAACCTTTATTTTATTAGGTCTCTTCCCCGGGGCGCGGCTCGGCTGCGGGCCTTAACATTGCCGGCGCAGCTCGGCTGCGGGACGTTTCAGTGCCCGGTGCGGCTCGGCTGCGGGCCTTAACATTGCCGGCGCAGCTCGGCCGCGGGACGTTTCAGTGCCCGGTGCGGCTCGGCCGCTGGACTTAACATCGCCCGGTGCGGCCGCGGGACGTTTCAGTGCCCGGTGCGGCTCGGCCGCGGGACGTTTCAGTGCCCGGTGCGGCTCGGCCGCTGGACTTAACATCGCCCGGTGTGGCCGCGGGACGTTTCAGTGCCCGGTGTGGCCGCGGGACGTTTCAGTGCCCGGTGCGGCTCGGCCGCGGGACGTTTCAATGCCCGGTGCGGCTTGGCCGCTGGACTTAACATCGCCCGGTGTGGCCGCGGGACGTTTCAGTGCCCGGTGCGGCTTGGCCGCTGGACTTAACATCGTCAGCGCTGTTCGGCCGCGGGACGTTTCAGTGCCCGGTGCGGCTCGGCCGTTGGACTTAACATCGCCCGGTGTGGCCGCGGGACGTTTCGGTGCCCGGGGCGGCTCGGCCGGGGGGCCTTCCATCCCCTTGCGGGGGCTGTGCGTGTCGTTTGCCTCGGTAGGGGTCGAGCTGCCTGTCCGTGGGTGCGGGGGAAAGAGAGGGGAAGTTTTGTTGCCTCCATCACAGTGAGGGGGTGTTTGGAGTCACTGTGATGGATGTTTGTGTTGGGGTCGGGTGTCCTGTGTTCTTTTCTTTTTGCTGTATTTTGTGTGACTGCTGAAATTTCGCTCGGTGTTGTGCCGAGTGACAATAAAGTGTTGTTATGTTATGTTATGTTATGTTATGTTACCGTGCTCTAATCTTGCCCACTAATCTCCTATGTGGGACCTTATCAAAGACTTTCTGAAAGTTCAGGTACACTACATCCACTGGCTCTCCATTGTCTATTTTCCTAGTTACATCCTCAAAAAATTCCAGAAGATTAGTCAAGCATGATTTCCCCTTCGTAAATCCATGCTGACTCAGAACGATCCTGTTACTACTATCCAAATGTTCCGCAATTTCTTCTTTTATAATTGACTCCAGCATCTTCCCCACCACTGATATCAGGCTAACTGGTCTATAATTTCCTGTTTCTCCCTCCTTTCTTAAAAAGTGGGATAACATTAGCTACCCTCCAATCCACAGGAACTGATCCTGAATCTATAAAACATTGGTAAATTATCACCAATGTGTCCATGATTTCTAGAGTACCCTGGGATGCAGACCATCAGGCCCTGGTGATTTATCAGCCTTCAGTCCCATCAGTCTACCCAACACCATTTCTTGCCTAATGTGAATTTCCTTCAGCTCCTCCGTCACCCGAGGACCTCAGTCCACTACTACATCTGGGAGATTGTTGGTGTCTTCCTTGGTGAAGACAGATCCAAAGTACCTGTTCAACTCATCTTCCATTTCCTTGTTTCCCATAATAAATTCACCTGCTTCAAGGGACCCACATTTGTCAACTATTTTTTTCCTCTTCACATACCTAAAGAAGCTTTTACTATCCTTATTTATATTCCTGGCTAGTTTACCTTCGTACCTCATCTTTTCTCATCGTATTGCCATTTTAGTTATCTTCTGTTGCTCTTTAAAAGAGTTCCAATCCTCTGGCTTCCTGCTCATCTTTGCTATGTTATACTTCTTCTCCTTTATTTTTATACTGTCCTTCACTTCCCTTGTCAGCCACGGTTGCGTCTTACTCCCCTTAGAATCTGTCTTCCCCTTTGGAATGAACTGACCCTGCACCTTCTGTATTATTCCCAGAAATACCAGCCATTGTTGTTCCACCGTCTTCCCTGCTAGGGTATCTTTCCAGTCAACTCTGGACAGCTCCTCTCTCATGCCTCCATAGTCCCCCTTGCTCAACTGCAATACTGACACTTCAGATTTTCCCTTCTCCCTCTCAAATTGTAGATTAAAACTTGTCATATTATGATCACTACCTCCTAATGGCTCTTTTACCTCGAATTCCCTTAACAAATCCGGTTCATTACACTACACTAAATCCAGAATTGCTTTCTCCCTGGTAGGCTCCAGTACAAGCTGCTCTAATAATCCACCTCGGAGGCACTCCACAAACTCCCTTTCTTGGGGACCATTACCAAGCTGATTTTCCCAGTCTACCTGCATGTTGAAATCTCCCATAACCACTGTAGTATTACCTTTGCGACATGCCAATTTTAACTCTTGATTCAACTTGCACCCTATATCCATGGGACTGATTGGGGGCCTGTAGATAACTCCCATTAGGGTCTTTTTACCCTTACAATTCCTCCGTTCTGTCCATACTGATTCTACATCTATCTGATCAACCTATTCCCCGGGGTATGGGAACTCATAGCCCTCAGGCAAAAGTCTCATCTCGAGACATTACTCCTCGTCATACTCCGGGTCTAAAGTTACCACTCCACGGTGTATTCCAGTGGTAATAGCGGGTAACAAGCAACAAATAAATCGTATTCCCAGCAGGCACATTATTATTATTCTGAAAATTATTCCATATTTAAAAAGTCAATCATGTTGATCAAAAAGTCAATCAAGATTGTTTTTGCATAATCTCTGCTTCCAATTTTCGTAGCTTACTTTCCATCAGCTCGCCACCGGGTCCTTCTACACGGCATCTCAGCCGGTTGTTCTCGTCTTCCAGTCTGTACAGGCGCTCCTCCATCTCCAGGTACTCGCGGATCAGCTCCTGTTTGCTCATGTTCTGCAGGCTCTCAGCGTGATTCTTCTCGTTTTGTTTCGGAGAAGTCCTTCTGCAGGAACCCGCTGCCATTGTCTCCTATTTCCAACCATACCTCTCATCTGCCGGAGATCCAGGAGGGGTCACCCAATCACCCTCTCTGATCTCTTATTTTTCATCCTCTTCGCGCCTTTTTCTTATCCTGCTGCAACTTTCCATCCGGCGCATTTTGTTATTTATGAAAATCTTTCTTACCTTTCTCTGTCGAGCTGGAGGTTCCCATTTTGATATTTTACACTTCACAAATCTTAAACAACTAAAATATAATGGTTATAATTTCTTACTCTATCTTACTATTTTAAATCGTACTCTAACTCTTAATTTAACCTTCTAAGAGCTCAGTTCATAACGTCCTCGCTCCAAAATCCAATCCTTTTATCTTTTACTTAATTTCACTTAATTTTATTTGGGGTCTATTCCCTTTCCCTTCCTCTCGTGGGATATTTTTCTTCCCGTTTCCTCTTGGTGTTCTGCCTCAGGTCTGGGTCACAGCCGGTATTTTCCCATCGAGCAGGGTTTTCCAAAGTTCTCGTTTCCCTTACTTAAATTTAGTTGGGGTCCAATCCTAAGTCCCCGTTTCCACTTACCCTTCCTCTCATGGGAGTCTGAGCGGCGAACAAGTCTGTGAGGCGAAACGTAGCACTCAGCCAAAGCCGAAGAGACCAACGTCTCTACATCTGATTCTACATCTATCTGATCAACCTATTCCCCGGGGTATGGGAACTCATTGCCTCAGGCAAAAGTCTCATCTCGAGACATTATTCCTCATCATACTAGACCCGTGGTAGTAGGGGACTCCATTGTGCAAGGTACAGACAGGGGTTTCTGCGGCAACAGGCGGGATTCAAGGATGATGTGTTACCTCCCTGGTGCCAGGATCCAGGACGTCACGGACCGAGTGCAGAGCATCCTCACGGGTGAAGGTGAGCAGCCGGAAGTGGTAGTGCATGTCAGCACAAACGATGTCAGGAAGAAGAGGAAAGATATTCTGCAGCGTGATTTTAGAGAGCTCGGAAGGCTGAAAAGCAGGACCTCCAGGGTGGTTATCTCTGGTTTGCTTCCAGTTCCTCGTGCTGGTGAGGGCAGCAAAAGGGAGATTGGGGATCTGAATGTGTGGCTGAGGAGCTGGTGCAGGGGGCAGAGATCTAGATTCTTAGACCACTGGGATCTGTTTTGGGGAAGGGTGAATTGTACGAAAGGGACGGGTTACACCTCAACAGGTGGAGGACCAGCATTCTGGCAGGCAGGTTTGCCACTGCTACACAGGTGGTTTTAAACTAAATAGTGTGGGGGGTGTTTCAAATGGGATAGACAAGGATGGAGTTAAAGGGAAAGAAAGTATTGGAAAAGTTAAGAAAGACCCCAGAATTAACGGGACAGAAAGCTCACGAAGGAATAGGAGAGAATGACCAATGTGTAATAGGAATCGATGTGAAAGGTGAGATGAGCAAAGGATTAAAAGTACTGTATATGAATGCACGATGCATAAGAAGTAAAGTGGATGAGCTTGAGGCTCAGTTAGAGATAGGCAGATATGACACTGTGGGGATTACAGAGACGTGACTGCAGAAAGATCAGGACTGGGAACTGAATATTCAGGGTTATGCATCCTATAGAAAGGACAGGCAAGTGGGCAGAGGAGGTGGGGTTACTCTGTTGGTGAGGGATGAAATTCAGTCCCTTGTGAGGGGTGACATAGGGACTGACGATGTGGAGTAATTGTGGATAGAGTTGAGGAATTGTAAAAGGTAAGAAGATACTAATGGGACTTATCTACAGGCCCCCAAACAGAAGCCCGGATATAGGGTGTAAGTTGCAGCAGGAGTTAAAACTGGCATGTAACAAAGGTAATGCCACTGTGGTTATGGGGGATTTCAATATGCAGGTAGACTGGGAAAATTAGTTGGTTCTGGAACCCAAGAAAGGGAGTTTGTAGAGTGCCTCCGAGATGGATTCTTAGAGCAGCTTGTACTGGAGCCTACCAGAGAGAAGGCATTTCTGGATTTCGTGTTGTCCAATGAACCAGATTTAATAAGGGAACTCAAGGTTTAAAAAAAACGCTTGGAGGTAATGACCATAATATGATTAGTTTTAATCTGCAATTTGAGAGGGAGAAGGTTAAACCAGGAATGTCAATGTTGCAGTTGAACAAAGGGGACTATGAAGGCATGAGAGAGGAGCTGGCCAAGGTCAAATGGAAAAGGATCCTAGCAGGAATGACGGTGGAACAGCAATGGCAGGAATTTCTGGGCATAATCCAGAAGATGCAGGATCATTTCATTCCAAAGTAGAGAGATTTTAAGGGGAGTAAGAGGCAACTGCGGCTGACAAGGGAAGTTAGAGATGGAATAAAACTAAAAGAAAAGATGTATAAGATAACAAAGAGTAGAGGGAAGTCAGAGGATTGGGAAACTTTCAAAGGACAACAGAAGCTGGCAAGAAGGGCAATACGGGCTGAAAAGATGAGGTACGAAGCAAAGCTGGCCAAGAATATAAAGGACAGTAAAAGCTTCTGTAGGTATGTTAAGAGAAAAAGATAAGTAAAGACAAATATGGGTCCCTTGAAAGCAGAAACGGGTGAAATTATAATGGATAACAAGGAAATGGCAGAAGAGTGGAACAGGTACTCGGATCAGTCTTCACTAAGGAAGTCACAAACAATCTCCCAGATGTACTAGAGGACAGAGGATCTAGGGAGACAAAGCAACTGAAAGAAATCATTACGTGAGAAATAGTATTGGGTAGACTGATGCAATTGAAGACTGATAAATCCCCAGGGCTTGATGGTTTGCATCCCAGGATACTCAAGGAGGTCGCTTTAGAAATCGTGGACGCATTGGTGATCATTTTCCAATGTTCAATAGATTCAGGATCGGTTCCTGTGGATTGGAGGGTAGCTAATGTTATCCCACTTTTCAAGTAAGGAGCGAGAGAGAAAACGGGGAACTATAGACCAGTTAGCTTGACATCAGTGTGGGGAAGATGCTGGAATCAATTATTAAAGAGGTAATAATGGCGCATTTGAATAGCAGTAAAAGGATTGGTCCGAGTCAGCATGGATTTATGAAGGGGAAATCCTGCTTGACTAATCTTCTGGATTTGTGGATGTGACAAGTAAAATGTATGAAAGAGAGCTAGTGGATGGAGTGTATCTAGACTTTCAGAAAGCCTTTGATAATATCCCACACAGGAGGTTGGTGAGCAAAATTAGAGCACATGGTATTGGGGTAAGGTATTGACATGGATAGAGAATTGGTTGGCAGACAGGAAGCAAAGTGTCAGAATAAACAGGTCCTTTTCAGAATGGCAGGTAGTGGCGAGTGGAGTGACGCAAGGCTCGGTGTTGGGGCAGCAACTATTTACATTATATACTAATGATTTGGATGATGGAATTAGAATTAACACAAGCAAGTTTGCAGATGACACAAAGCTGGGTGGCAGTGTGAACTGCGAAGAGGATGTCAGGAGGATGCAGGGTGACTTGGACAGGATCTAGACAAAATTCACAAACAACCTAATGAGCAGCAAGTAACTAGCAACACGTTCCAGTCAGTGACTACCTCCTATGAGAGAAAATCTAAACAGATGACCTTGCTTTTAAATGACACCTTCGGAATTATTCCAAGAAGCAGAGTCTGATCGGTGCCATATTTTCTAGTTTGTAGCATACTATGAAATTGGGATGGTCATGGTGGTACACCACCCAGGGAAAAGGGACTTTATCTCCTCCATTATAAATTGGGATCACCAAGTCCGTCACAGATTTCTGAAGACCTTTTGATTGTTTAGGGAATGACAGAATGCAATAATATCGTCCTCCAGGCCCTGTAAATGAATCTACACTAAACAAACTACAAGCACTGACACTATTTGTCAAGCAGTTTTTCTGTGATCACAACATTAAATTTCTCTTAGGGTGATACTTTCAACTCTAGGTAATTCTGTTAACCTGGCCCCATGACAACTTAGGCTATTCCTTGCACAAAACACAAAGTGCTGAAGGAACTCAGCAGGTCAGGCAGCATCTGTGGACAGAATGGACAGACAATATATCTGGTCAGGACTATTCATCAGCTGATGGGAGTCGGGGACAGAAAGCTGGAAAAGAGGAGTGGGAAAGAGCAAAGCCTCACAAGTGTGGATACAGTGGGGTGGGAGGGGAGGTGATTGGCAGATGGATGGATAATAATTTATTATTATTCTCACGTGTACCAAGGTACAGTGAAAAGCTTTTTGTTGTGTGCTATCCAGTCAGCAAAAAGACCATACATGATTACAATCAAGTCCTCCACAGTGTACAGATACAGGATAAAGGGTATTGCATTTAGTCCAAGATAAAGTCTAATAAAGTCCGATCAAAGGTCTCCAATGAGGTAGATGGAAAGTCAGGACTGCTCTAGTTGGTGAGAGGACAGGTCAGTTGCCTGATAACAGCCGAGAAGAAACTGTCCCTGAATCTGGAGGTATTAATTTTCAAACATCTGCACCTTTTGCCTGATGGGAGAAGGAGTGACCAGGTGAGAATGGTCCTTAATTATGCTGCTGGCCTTGCTGAGTGGGCATGAGGTGTAGATGGAGTCAACAGAATGGACGTTAGTTTGCATCATGGTCTAGGCTGCGTCCTAAACTGTCTGCAATTTCTTGCAGTCTTGGATGGAGTTGTTTCCAAACCATGCTGTGATGCTACCCAATAAAATGCGTTCTACACGCATCTGTAGAAGTTGGTGAGAGTTGTTGGGGACATGTCGAACTTCCTAAGCCTAAGGAAATAATGGCATTGGTGTGCTTTCTTGGCCATTGCTTCGATGTGGTTGGTGTAGGATAAATTGCTGGTGATATTTATAAGAAGGTGATAAGAAGCTTTCAACCATTTCTACTTTGCCCCCCCTCAATGTATACCAGGGTGTGTGCACAGATTTGCTTCCTCAAGTAGATTACAATCTCCTTTGTCTTGCTAACATTGAGGGAGATATTATTGTCTCAGCGTCAGGTTACAAGGTTTCCAATCTCCTTCCTATACTCCGTCTTGTCATTATTTGATATCCAGACCACTCTGGTGGTGTCATCTATGAATTTGTAAATTGAGTTGGATTGGTATTTGGCTGCACAGTTGAGAGTGTGTAAGGAGTATAGAAGGAGGCTGAGAACACATCTCAGTCTTTGAGGCTTTGCCTCAGATGAGTCTTTGCCATAGAAGGGTGTGGAGGCCATGTCAGTGAATATTATTAAGGCAGAGATAGTTTCTTGATTAATACAGGTGTCCGAGGTTATGGTGAGAAGGCAGGAGAATGGGGTTAGGAGGGAGAGACAGATCAGCCATGATTGAATGGCGGAGTAGACGTGGTGGGCCGAATGGCCTAATTCTGCTCCTATAACTTATGATCTATATCTCTCATGTTAATTCGTGCATTAAATCCTGCTACTTCTTGGCCAGCAGGTCATGTCTCCTGACTTTGCAAATGGTTAGAACATTACTTTTTTTATGCTCGCTGATGAGTTTTACAGGCCTGACAATGTAAT
Source organism: Rhinoraja longicauda (assembly GCF_053455715.1). NCBI lineage: Eukaryota > Metazoa > Chordata > Chondrichthyes > Rajiformes > Arhynchobatidae > Rhinoraja > Rhinoraja longicauda. Next base: position 68,213,396 of record NC_135955.1, on the reverse strand, counting down.
AAGCAACTCTGTACAAGTCATCTGACGTCTTCATCAGAATCACAGTGATATGTTCTACTCAGTATCATTCTCAAAAGCACGCATTGAGTGGGAGACCAAAACAACACAGGTCTGGACACATGATCACTATTTTAACTCTCTGTGTATTTTAGCAAATGCGCAGGCACAGCTTTACCATATTGTTGCATGTATACATCACATAGCAGCTTTACCATATTGTTGCATGTATACATCACACACAGTCTATTGTATTTTTAGCAGTGAAGGAGGCCAAATTTCCAACTTAAAATGCATTTTATTTCAAACATTTCTCAGTTCTGATGAAAGGTTATCTACCTGAAATATTGATAATTTTTCTCCTTCCTCAGATTTTGCCTGTATTTTCAATGTTTGCTACTTGTCAAATTTCCAGCATCTGCAGCATTTGTTGGTGTTTGAACCTTACAAGGTGGAACCAGATGCAAAACTAAGAAATGTAAACATTTTAGTCTTTTCAGATCCTCAGACTTGCTCAGCATTGAATAAGATCACGGCTGATCGTCTACCTCAAAACTATTACCAAATTTCTCATCTAATCTCATAAAAAACAAACCATTTTATTTAAAACAGATCAATCATGTCACCGTTAGAGAATTGTAAAGATTCATCACTCTAACTGAAAAAAGAAATTGACTTGGAAACAAAAAAATCACCTGCCCCTTACTTTGACCCCAACTTTGGACTCCCCAGCCAGGGAAACAACCTGTCAAGCTGTCTTCAATGATGTCACCCCTCCATCTAAACTGTAAAGAGTAGAGGCTTGGCAGACTCATCCCAAGAACCAGTCTAGAGGATATTTGCTGCATTCTCATTATACTAGGTAGCCCAAAATTGTACAGTTCTCCAGATGTGATGTCACAAAAGCTCTTTTTGATTGCAATAGGACATCTTTACTTTTATTCTCAAATTCTGTTGCAATAAAGAACACCTCATTATTTGCATTTGTAACTGTCTGCTCCATCTGCATATCAGCTTTGTGATTTTTTTACAATAAAAATTTGAACATTTTTTCAGAACACGTTATTCAAAAATAAAAATGGATTCCATTTCTCTCATCGTTAACAATAGATTTTAAGAATCACAAACCCCATGCCTGAGTGAGATTCACATTGCTGATAGGTTATGTAACAGTCTGAGTTGTTTTATTTTCACAAAAACTGAAATAAAACTGTTTATGTTCAATCATAATAGGACGATAAAGACTGATAGAGGAAACGTTCTGCTCATTAGTCTGAGCTCATTAATCCAAGTCCCAGGAGAAATCTTTACACTCCAACCCAGCAGTGAAATCATCCCCTTTGAGAAAATTAGTTACATCTCAGCAACAGGATCAGCTTTGGCTCCAAACAATAGATACTCAACTGTTCTGGGCCATTTAAACAATCTGGAGATAAATGCCACCAACTTTGAAATCCTGATAAATGCACATTGATGGCAATCTAAGAACTTAAAAGGCACCACAAGTGATATGTAAAAAGACTTGAGACAAAGGAAGAAACATTGCGAGAGGATTGGATTCTACATGATTGAAGCAGCCGATTTAAAGGAAAGTGATGTAAATGAATGGATACAATCTTGTGGTAAGTGTGGAAGATCATTCAATTTGAAAGAGAGTAGGAAAGAGTGGAAAGTCCTGGAAAACTATCATGGTAATGGAAAATGACCCAGAAGATGGGCTTCAATTATAGTGCAGATATGGCATTTGAGAACAAATTAAAAAGATACAAGAACGAGCTGGAGTGGGAGACCACATAATTGTGTATTGCTATAAATTGCTAAGTATACAATGTTTTTAAAAAAAAAAGATGTATATCGTAAGCGACAAGGTATTAGAAACATAGAAACATATATAAGGTATTAGAACCCATAACCTGAAAGATATACTGCTGTTTATTGATTAGAGTTGGATAATTATGTTGAGTCAGTGGTTGTAACTCTTATCTATTTTAGATAAAAGATCAGTTAACTTATAATCAGCTGGCTTCACTGATTCAAGTCGAATTTCACAAAACACAAAATACAAACAAAAGTGTGCACATTGAGCACATTGAAACTGTAATAATGAACTCCCAACCAGTTCTTCCAGAACTAATCAGTTACTCAAAATGAATATAAATACATATTATAGGCAGATTCACATATTTAATATAGTTTTTTTTACTGATTTCCGTTTGCTTTATTCCCATTCCCACCATAGAACCATTTGAGTATTTAATTGTTGGAGAATTACAGTAAACAAAATCAGTAATATTTTAGTATAACTTATTTCAAGGTTCTTGAAGTGAAATATAATCCAAAACATATTTCCTATTTAGTCTTTTATGACAATATGAAAAATATATTTTTTAGTATATTTTTCATCAATATTCATACCGCTGGGATTTTCTCCAAAAATGCTGAGTTACTATCTTCGGTGTAACCCAGCATCTGCAGTTGCTTCCGCCACCTTATACCTGCCAGACTTCATCCTGCCTCTCCTCTCTTTCAGCCCCTCTCCCCTCCCTCTCTCCCCCCCCCCCTCTCTCCTCCCCCCCCCTCCCTCTCTCCTCCCCCCCCTCCCTCTCTCCCCCCTCTCCCCCCTCTCTCTCCCCCCCTCCTCTCTCTCCCCCTCCTCTCTCCCCCCCTCCTCTCTCCCCCCTTCCTCTCTCCCCCCTCTCTCTCCCCCCTCTCTCCCTCCCCCCCTCTCTCCCTCCCCCCCCCCTCTCTCCCTCCCCCCCCTCTCTCTCCCCCCCTCTCTCTCTCCCCCCCCCTCTCTCTCTCCCCCCCCTCTCTCTCTCCCCCCCCCTCTCTCTCTCTCTCTCCCCCCCCCTACAATCAATCTGACCCAAAACGTCACCTATCCATGTTCTCCAGTGACGCTGCCCTTCGGGGTCTTTGGTATAAACCAGCATCTGCAGGTACTTCCAACACAAGCTGCCTTATCCGCGGAGTTACTCCAGCACTTCGCATCCTTTCCCCCCACTTAGCTGGGTCACGTTGCCACCTAGTGGTACTTTCACTGCTCCATGTAAGAGGTTGTGGTCGAGCAAACAAATGAAGGGCCTATCTGTTTACTTACAACACCCGCCCTGTACCCGAATCATGCCTCGGACTTTGCAAATTGAGTCGTCTGTTCATTCATTCATTCACTCCACAGATGCTGCCCGACCCGCTGATTTCCTCCAGCGGTTTGTTTTTAATCTTTGCTTAAGATTCCAGCCCCTGCAATTTGTTACTTTGATTCGCCCTATTTAATATTCTGTGTCGACCTTTAACCGGCGCAACTGTTAACTGAGGAGGTTGGGATCCCGCCGGCATTCATTATTCGCATTTGTTTGATAGCAAGTCTTAAGAGGCGATTGGTGAATAGAAATAATTAACAGTTAAAATGGTTTTTAAAAAATCGCGAAGTTAAAATATTTTCAGATAATTACAGGGAGAGTCTAGAGTATCAGCTGTTGCAATCTTACCACGTTTAGTTTGTGGGGGTGTGCGTGCGTGCGCGCGCGCGCGCAGATATATTCAATTCCCTTTAAAATAGTGCCCCGGGTATCTAATTATTTCTTACTGTGGGGAATAATTGCACCACAAAGCTTATTTGTGTGAATAGGTTGTAAGTATTGAACGCGGTTGTTATTTAATTATTATATACAAATGTGGTGTTTTAGTATATATACATCTTCTATATATTGGAGTCGCAAGGTGTTTTTAAGTTTAGTTCTGACAGTAATAATATATTATAAATGAAATTGGGTCGTCATCTGTTATAAAGTAAGGACCCCGACCCTGAAACGTCACTTGTCTATTCCCTCCCCAGACTCAGTCTCCAGACCGGCTGAGTTCCTCCACCACTTTGTGTTTTGTTCTAAACTGAGCGTTGAAAATTGACAGTATCACAAAATGCTGGAGTAACTCAGCAGGTCAGGCAGCATCTTGGAGAGGGGGGAATGGGTGACGTTTCGGGTCGAGACCCTTCTTCACTTCAGACTGATGTCAAGGGAGCGGGACAAAGAAAGAAAATTGACATGTCAGTTTGAAGTGAGTTGTTACTCACAGCTTATTCAAAGCAGCTGACGTCTCAGGTTTGTGGAGCTACCAGCAAAGATGCTAGAGGTGCAAGATAGACCACTAGACTCTTAAAACCGTAATATGTCATGGGTATATTTCAACGCCATTTTAGTAAGCAGATTCTGTAGTTTGGACTGGGCAGTGTTCACAACTCAATAGTCAATAGTCATTTATTTGTCACATACACATAAATGCGCAGTGAAATGAAAAATTACCCGCAGTTCAACAATAAGACCAATAAGAATAATCAATAAAAATGCAATAACACATACAATCATAAACTAACACCAAACAAAAGAAACATCCATCACAGTGAGTCTCCTCCAGTCCCTCCTCACTATGATGGAAGGCCAGAATGTATTTTATCTTCCTCTGCCGCCTTCTCCCGCGGTCAGACTGTTGGAGTTGCCACATCGGGGCGGTCGTGGCTCCCGACATTGAAGCCCCCGCCGGGCGGAGAAAATCCCGCGGCCTATTTCAGGCCACACCGGACGGTGAAAGGTCCGCGGCGGGCCGACCCAAGCCCCGCGATTCGGGGCGGGCGAAGACGCTGCCGCTGCCAGAGCTCCCGATGTCGGCCCCCACCCAGGGGCCTGCGGGCTTCCGACATCCACGAGGCCTGCGCCAAAGCCTCCGGAGACGGGTCGCAGCCGCTCCCGCAGCATCCGCTCTGCGATTTCTTCGTACATAAAATGTTCGCAAACAATGTTTTTGTTCAACTTCACTTCTTGGATAAGTTGACATTTATAACTATTTCTTGAAGAGTTGCTGCTTCGTGATCTTTAAACTTTGAATGTTACTGATTGAATATTTGCTCTAGAGATCCACTCTGTATCAAACAAAGTAGTCCTTGTAATACAACAAAGTAGTCCTTGCAATATCACAACATCCCCCTTGTCTTATAAAATAAAATATATTTAACAACAAACTCTAAATACAAATGTTTTTTATAAACACCATAAATAGTAACGATTATCAACGATAACGTGCAGGTTTCTTACTAACACGTCCTGAACGTGTCACATAATCTCCATCAGCATTATGTGCCGGTCGTTCCTCCTCTTCATATTTGGTCTCAGTCCTGTTGCCATCTGGAGTGACGCAGTGGGGACCAAAACCTAGTTTCTCCAGTGGAGGAATATCTCTCAACTGCACTCGATTCCACCTTAATCTATTTCCATTTGGCGTTTCAATGATGTAAGATCTTGACTGGGGTTCATCACAGATCAATCTCACTTCTGCTGGTATCCAGACATGAGTCGCTTGATCCAGAACCTGGACCTTCTGTCCAATGTGTAATGGTTTCAAAAGTCTTGTCTCTTGACCGAATTGTCAAAATGCGCCTTCATACTCTGCTTGCGCTCTTCAAGTCGCTCAAAGTTCCTCTGCCCTTCGTATGCCTTGTTCGTGTTAAGGTTAATGGGTAGTGGTGTCCGAATCTGTCTTCCAAACATCATCTCTGCTGGTGACGGTAACTTGGAATCAATTGGCGTAGTAAGCAAATTGAGTAAAGCTGCTTCTACACTCTGTTCCGTTGTCAAGGACTTCTTGATGATGGATTTTACTGTTCGTACCATTCTCTCAACCAGTCCATTCGACTGAGGGTACCTAGGTGAGGACGTCGTATGGGTGATTCCCCATTGCCTGCACATGGACTTGAAAGGTTCTCCAACAAATTGTGGGCCAATGTCGGAGATGATTTCTGTCTGTGCTCCTAGGAGGCCAAATGTTGCAGTCACCATATTAGCAACCATGGCACTCGTGGTGCTTGTCAGCTTATGCACCACCGGAAACTTGGAATGGTAATCTACCATGACAAGATATTGTATATTGTCAAGTTCAAAAATATCCATTGCTATTTTGGTCCAAGGTGTGACTGGTATCTCGTGTGGTATGAGTGTTTCCCTCGTTTGCTCTGGCATGTACATCTGGCACTGACTACACCTTCGTACAAGGTCATCAATGTGACGGTTCATGTTGGGCCAATAGACCATTTGTCTCGCTAGAAGTCTCGTCTTCTCGATGCCTTGGTGGCCAACATGAAGTTGATGCAGGATATCCCGTCTCATTGACTCAGGAATGATTACTTGCCTTCCTTTGAATATGGCCCCATTTGACATGCCCAATTCGTCTCGAAAAGACCAGTAAGGCCGCAGGTCAGCAGGTATCTCCTGTATGGTCGCCGGCCATCCGGAATGAATATACTGCATGACCGTATCCAGTATAGGGTCACGACAAGTTTCCGTCTGCAGCTCCTCCCTTTTGAGTTTGCCGAAGTGTATCAAATCGACATGTAGTGTGTCTTCGATGTTGTCGAAGAAGATGCTCTCTACATGTACATCTAGATCTATGCTCTCTGTCTTCTGCGGATTGGGCAGTCTGCTGAGAGTGTCAGCAACGATCATCTCTGCCCCAGGTCTGTGCTCTATGACAAAGTTGTATCCTTGCACCTTGATGAGCATCCGCTGCAGTCGGGGTGGGGCACTTGTGAATGGTTTGCCGCAGATAGTGACAAGAGGCTTGTGATCTGTCAGCTCTTTAAAATCTCGCCCAAATAGGTACGTATGAAACCTTGTGATTCCAAAGACTAAGGCAAGAGTCTCGCATTCAATATTGTAGTTGGACTGGCATGAAGACAGAGCTTTCGAAGCGTATGCAACAGGCCGTCCTTCCTGCGAAAGGCATGCTCCTACTCCTTTCATTGACACATCTACCTCAAGGGTGACAGGAGCATCTGGGCGGTAGTACTGGAGTACAGATTCCCCATGCTGCTCTTCAGGTTACGGAACGCCATCTGGTGGTCTTCTTGCCACAATAATGGGAAATCTTTCTTCAGTAAATCCCTCAAAATGGCGACCTGGTCAGCATATTTTGGGATGTAGGGCGATAAAAAATTCATCATCCCCAGGAACCGTTGTAAATCTTCTTTGTCTTGTGGTGTTGGCATCATGTGAATGTCCTTCGCCTTACAAAGATCTGGTCTGATGCCTGTGTCTGAATAGATTGTCCCGAAGAAGTTGATGGACTTAGCCTTCACTATGCACTTTGCACTGTTGAAAGCTAGTCCTTCCCGGGACGCTGTCTCCAACAGCTTCTTCAGATTACAGTCATGTTCTTGTTCCGTGGATCCCACTACGACAATATCATCTGCAATGCAGATGCATCCAGGAACCTGCTCTATGATTGTGTCCATACGCTGCTGGAATATATCCTGACTCACCGACAATCCGAAAGGTAACCTTCTGTAGCAATATCTGCCAAAAGGTGTCTGGAACGTGGTAAGTTCCTGGCTTGCCTCAACAAGTCGGACGGACCAATAGCCCGCTTTTGCATCAAGTTTGGTGAACAATTTCCCATTGGCAAAAGCTGGATTGATTTCCTTAAGGATTTGGATCTTGTGTGGGCAGCGTTTGAGACTTGCATTCAAACGTTTTGGGTCTAGGCATACCCTGATTGATCCATCTTTCTTAATGGAGGTAGTTATTGAACTGCACCAGTCCGTATGGTGAGTAACTTTTCTGATGACTCCATCCTCCTCCAGTTTATCCAACTCAGCCCGCAACTTGTCTCTGAGATGGATACTGCATTTCCTTGGTGCATCAATGTGTAGAGTAGCCTTCTCCTTGAGATGAAGGGTGGCTGGCTCCTTGAAGTTGCCAATCCTGTCAAACTGATTAGGCCATCTCTTCATTAGGTCTCCCACCGAGTTGAAACTGTCTTGCTCCTTCCGAGCGTCTGATGGGTGCTCTTCTGTTCCCATGGCATGTATCGTGATGACCTGAAGTTGCTTAATACCTGGTTGGCCAATGACAGCGGGTCCTGCCACATCTACCACGAAGAATTCTTGAGGACACCACTTCGATCCCTGGTATCGGCATGAAATGGATATAGTTCCAATACAAAGGATTTCTGTCGCGTTATGTGCCGTCAGTCGGACTTTACATGGCCGTAGGTGCTGCTTATATTTGTCATGTGGATACATATCTCGTATGACCCGAAGGGGAAGGGTATTTCCTCCAGCTCTGGTGTCTATCTTCACCTTCAGTCGATGTTGCCCCTGCATCGATGGACATATGATGTTCAACACTGCAAATGCCTCATCGCCTATTGGAGGCATCCTGTCCATACTCAAAATGGTGATAGTATTGAAAAACATATTTGATCCTTCATCTTGACTGTCACAGTACGATGCATAACCTCCTTGGGACTGTTGCTGAACCTCGTCAACTCAATTGTATTTGCCACTTGACAATTTAGATGGGCGTATATTACCCATCTTAGACCTACAACATTTTGCCCAATGCCCTTTCTTGCTGCGCTTCCTGCATGTGTCGCGATACGCTGGGCATTGCCTGGGCTTATGAAACAAAGCACATTGGCCACAAGGGTTTTGTCTCTCCTTATCTTGCGGCTTTTGCTTTGTTGTCCCTCTTGCCTTGACTGCATCTATATTGCGAGACATGGGCTCTAAATTTGCAATGCACTGTCTGCCTGCCGCAATGGCCTCATATTGCCTGCCTAATGTAAGCGCCTCTGGAATGGCGTGTCCTGCAGGCTTCTGTAGAAGCTCACACTGTAGACCTTCATAGGGCGTTGACGCGATTATCAACTCAATGACGCTTTCATTGAGCTCAGGATCAGTGACGTTACACCGGAGACTCTTTTCTCAACACCGGGTCACAAATTGATCGAGCAATTCTTCCGGTTTCTGGCAATACCACATCAACTTCAACCTGTGGACTCTGAAATTTACCTTCGTCCTCAGCTGGCCCTCAAAGAATGTCCATATGTCCTCTGGCTTGTTCTGATCCTCTTCACTCAGACATGACGCATTCTAACGACGAAGTCCTTCTACTCCTAAGGCAAGTTTTATCTTTGTTGCCTGCTTAGACTCCGATGCGATTTCTAAGTCTTGCAGGCACAGTTTCATTCTCTGCTTGAACAAGGAGAACTCATTGGCAATGTCCAGCACTTTCCAGTTCATTTCAGGTAACTGAGTCATTTCAAGTAACTGACTCGGTTACCTGAAATGAACTGGAAAGTGCTGGACATTGCCATATACGGCGTAATATGCCATATTACGGCGTAAACACGGTAACTTGAAATATTAAATATGGAATCAAAACAAACGTATCACAGGATTACACACCTCTCGCTATCGGTATTACTGTGTACAATTATATGCTATCCACATATCTATACATATATATATTAGAGCTTCAAATGCAAAACATTAAGCTTTTAGTCTTACACACAGATTATTACAGATTATTATTTTTTTAGTCCATATCTTCTCTTCGAGAAGCAGTCTTGCTGTGTAGATCAGCGTAGTGTAGACTCTAGATGAGTGAAGGCTGTTGCTCCACCGCGACGATTCGGCCTCGCACTGCTGGGCTCACACTGCTGGGCTCGCACTATGCAGCTCCAAGCTGCTGAAACCGCGATGCGATCGGGTTTCGGCTGCGGTGCGCGTTGGCCACGCCCGCCACTACCGCTTATTGTCAGTACGCACTGCCGCTGCCTCGGGCCCAGGGCCGTCCCGACTCTCCGCACCTGGGTGAGTGTTCAGTCTCCCAGCCTTACCGGTCATCGCGCCTCCGTGGGTGGCCGGTCTCCACACCTCCATGGGTGTCGGTCCCACCGGTCGCCGAACCTCCGTGGGTGTCGGTCTCGCCGGTCGCCGCGCCTCCGCGGGTGGCGGTCCCTCCGAGGAACAGTCTCTGGTTTCTGAACTCGGACCTGCACAGGGCTAGGGCGCGATGTGGGCATTCACTCACTGCCCTCAGCAGCTTGCAGCATCCCGACGGTGGCTCGGCGCTGACTACTCAACCAGGTATTTATGCACACATATAGTGGCCCTGTCGAGATGCATTCCTAGCATCCCATATGGAGCTGGAAAGCATTCATCTTTTATTTTCTTTAGGGCTTTCTATGTTTTAAAAAAAAATTCGAACCTTTTTGCCTGGGGTTTTTTTCTTTACCTTTCTAGGCTAATCAACAAACCACTGCCACCATGTTGTACTTAGTGGTCCGGTATCTGTTATTACCTTTGTTATGACTCTGGAAGGACCACAAGTACACGTGTTTAAAAGGTTTGTAAACTGGAGCTTAAATCCAGGCTGTTTATTCCACGGCCACCTGGAATCAGAGTGACCACCAAATCACCTAATTCTCTTATATACATGTTACTACGCAGGCAAATAAAGTAGTCCTTGTGGTACAACTAAGTAGTCCTTGTAATATTACAACAACGAGTTGAACCAGTACTTTGGATCTGTCTTCACTAAGGAAGATACAAACAATCTCCCAGATGTTCTAGTGGCCAGAGATCCTAGGGTGACGGAGGAACTGAAGGAGATTCACATTAGGCATGAAATGGTGTTGGGTAGACTGATGGGACTGAAGGCTGATAAATCTCCAGGGCCTGATGGGCTTCCTTCCAAGGGTACTGAAGGAGGTGGCTCTGGAAATTGTGGACGCATTGGTGATCATTTTCCAAAGTTCTACAGATTCAGGATCAGTTCCTGTGGATTGGAGGGTAGCTAATGTTATCCCACGTTTTAAGAAAGGAGGGAGAGAGAAAACAGGAAATTATAGACCAGTTAGTCTGACATCAGTGGTGGGGAAGATGCTGGAGTCAATTATAAAAGACGAAATTGCGGAGCATTTGGATAGCAGTAACAGGATTGTTCCGAGCCAGCATGGATTTACGAAGGGGAAATCATGCTTGACTAATCTTCTGGAATTTTTTGAGGATGTAACTAGGAAAATTGACAGGGGAGAGCCGGTGGATGTGGTGTACCTCGACTTTCAGAAAGCCTTCGACAAGGTCCCACATAGGAGATTAGTGGGCAAAATTAGAGCACATGGTATTGGGGGTAAGGTACTGACATGGATAGAAAATTGGTTGACAACAGAAAGCAAAGAGTGGGGATAAATGGGTCCCTTTCAGAATGACAGGCAGTGACTAGTGGGGTACCGCAAGGCTCGGTGCTGGGACCGCAGCTATTTACAATATACATTAATGACTTGGATGAACAGATTAAAAGTAACATTAGCAAATGTGCAGATGATACAAAGCTGGGTGGTAGTGTGAGCTGTGAGGAAGATGCTATGAGGTTGCAGGGTGACTTGGGCAGGTTGTGTGAGTGGGCACATGCATGGCAGGTGCAGTTTAATGTGGATAAGTGTGAGTTATCTACTTTGGTGGTAAGAATAAGAAGGCAGATTATTATCTGAATGGTGTCAAGTTAGGAAAAGGGGACGTTCAACGAGATCTTGGTGTCCTAGTGCATCAGTCACTGAAAGGAAGCATGCAGGTACAGCAGGCAGTGAAGAAAGCCAATGGAATGTTGGCCTTCATAACAAGAGGAGTTGAGTATTGGAACAAAGAGGTCCTTCTGCAGTTGTACAGGGCCCTAGTGAGACCACACCTGGAGTACTGTGTGCAGTTTTGGTCTCCAAATTTGAAGAACGGTATTCTTGCTATTGAGGGCTTGCAGCGTAGGTTTACTAGGTTAATTCACGGAATGGCGGGACTGTCATATGTTGAAAGACTGGAGCGGCTAGGCTTGTATACACTGGCATTTGGAAGTGTGAGAGGGGATCTTATCGAAACATATAATATTATTAACGGGTTGGACACGTTAGAGGCAGGAAACATGTTCCCAATGTTGGGGGAGTCCAGAACTAGGTGCCATAGTTTAAGAATAAGGGGTAGGCCATTGAGAACGGAGATGAGGAAAAACTTTTTCAGTCAGAGAGTTGTAAATCTGGAATTCACTGCCTCAGAAGGCAGTGGAGGCCAATTCTCTGAATGCATTCAAGAGAGAGCTAGATAGAGCTCTTCAGGATAGCGAAGTCAGGGGGTATGGGGAGAAGGCAGGAATGGGGTACTGATTGAGAATGATCAGCCATGATCACATTGAATGGTGGTACTGGCTCGAAGGGCCGAATGGCATACTCCTGCACCTATTGTCTATTGTCTATCTTCCACTCATTTGTCTTAAGTGGGCATGTACTTGCCGGAGTTTAGTAGAATGAGGAGAGGGGCCTCATTGAAATGTCAGAATAGTGAAGGGCCTGGATAGAGTGGATGAGGAGAGGATGTTTCCACTTGTAGGAGGGCCGAGGACTAGGGGTCATAGGCTCAGAGTTAAAGGACGTTGTTTTAGGAAGGAGATGAGGAGGAATTTCTTTAGTCAGAGGGTGGTGAATCTGTGGAACTATTTGCCACGGAAGGCTGTGGAGGCCAAGTCAGTGGATATATTTGAGGCAGAAATAGATAGATTCTTGTTTAGTACAGGTGTCAGAGGTTATGGGGAGAAGGCAGGAGAATGGGGTTAGGAGGGAGAGGTAGATCAGCCATGATTGAATGACGGAGTATTGATGGGCCAAATGGCCTAATTCTGATCCTATTACTTATGATCTAAGTATCACTCATCCCCCTTTTCCCGACTCAGTCTGAAGAAGGGTCTCAACCTGAAACGTCACCTATTCCTTTTATCCTGACCCGCTGAGATCCTCGTATTAATGAAATACTGGTTTTGGTGTGTTGCCCATTGATTGTTTCCAACGTTTAACCTAAGGGTGCAGTAATCTACAGTAACTTTATACATAAATTAGATGGCGCAGTTTAGCAAGGTAAATGTGAGAAAAAAAAGTAAAGGAGTCACATTAGCTAGAATATGCATGTATTTGAAAATGTGTTATAAAATATGTATATATTTGAAAATCAGGACTGGTTACATTATAAAATACTTTTATTATTATTGTGCATGGAATGTATTCTGTACAATAGACCATTTTATTCATACAGGATATCAACAGTACATAGCAAAAGAACCTTCATTTTCTCAATATGTCAATATAAAAACAGGTGTTTCATTCTGTCCATTCCCTTTTGATCATAGCATTTTTGCAGTGAAAATTTTAAGTTTAAGAGGGTGCTTAGGTCACATGCATTGAGGTACAATGAAAAACTTTGTTTTGCATGCTATCCAAATCAATTAGATACATCATACATGGATACAATCAAGTTATACTTCAGTACCAATAGATAAAGTAATGTGGAAGATAGAGTGCAGAACATAGTACTGATCAGTTCCAGTGATAAAGTTCAATGTCCTCAACAGGGTTGGGGAAAATCAGACAATTCCTTGGCTTATGGAAAGACTGTTTAGAAGACTGATGACAAAGGGGAAGAAGCTGTTCCCCAGTCTGAGGATTTCATGCTTTAACCATCAGGTATTGAGTTCCTTAATAGTTTATAACTTAACACCCAGCCATGCATTCCAACCAATTTTGCTGTTGCACGCTTGTCATTTAACTGCTGTTAGTTCAAGATTTATAATGTTTTTTTGTGTGAATAGAATCTTAAAATTAATTTCATTTCTGTGTAGTACTAATAAGCTGATTGGTGTAACCTTTTGAAACGTTATAATACTCTTTGTCTTTGCTCTGTAAATATCTTTCCAATAGATCTGTAGCGATGAATGGGGCACAGGTGCTTGAATTGACAACTAGTATCCATGGCAGGATGATAATAAATGCTCAAAATATTTCCCTCAACACCCAAAGGAAAACATTGCAAGAGAAAAATGTATTTGATACAGATACTCAGAAGAAAATGGTAAGGGTGGAAAGGTTTGCCAAGAAGCCTGAATGCATTGGTTGCATTTTTGCAACCAATGGTTATGTTTTGTTCTCTAACTTAATTAGTATTGGTTTATTATTATCACGTGTACTGAGATACAATGAAAAGCCTTTGCATACAATCAAATCAGAGTGTACATGAACATGTATATAATCTGTCATACAGAAGTACATTCGGTAGAACGAGGAAGAAACTTTTCAGAATCGTGCTCTGCAAATTCTTCCCAGATATTCTCTTTTGAATACAAGGATTGCATAACCTCAAACATTCATCTTATTTTGGTGTCCTTAAGAGATATTTCAAACACCCTCCCAGCCTCCCTCTCATTCCCCACACCTTTTTGCTTATTAGTGGGGTGAGGTTTTTTTCAGAATGAATTGAAATATCAGGCAGCTACATTGCCTTCTTTTCCTTCCATCAGTAGCTTTGTCTGTGGTTACACATGAAAGTGTAAATGTATTAGTTTGGAGGCTTTTGACTTGCAGATGCTTTAATTCTGCATTGGAAGCTATGCCGGTTCTACTTACATAAATAGTCACATAAATATTTTTCTTATTGGCTCTTTGCAAAGGTTATACAGAACTTTGTAAGAAAGAAAATGTAATTTAAACTGCCCATTACATAGATTGCCTAATTGCCTAAGTGTCCTTCCTAAAAATGTCATTACAAGTGGAGTGAAAAGCTTGTTGGCTCCTTCACCCATTCCCTTCTACGTTTCACACATATCACAATTTCTGGTTACACCACATTATATTCTATAACCCCTGACAAGTTTCACTTTTCCAAAATTCACACAACTCCAAAATTCAGTTGTGTTTGTTGTGTTTGTCAACAGATCAGTTTCACACTTCCAGCCATTTATGATTTGTGTGCACTTGTAATTTAGAATGATGTCAAGAATATTTTGTACATTCAAACCAGATGAACCTACAGGTTTAGCATCCAAAGCAGAATGAAGCAATTATATCAAATTGCACAGATAAATATTGTACACTTCTGTATGCAAGTTGATTGCATACCCTGAGTTTTCCAAATATAAATGTATGCTAATTCCTAAATTATGATTCACTGTATATATTTATTTTAAAATTGTTGGGAGGGGTTTCTTAACTTGCTTTGTCATTTTATGTAATCAGACTTTGCTCGTACAACGATGTGCTTGAACTATAATTGTATTTGAAATGGGAATTAATTTTTATAGTAACAGATGTGTTGTTGATCATGATTTTAACTTTGAATGTTTCACAATTCTTTCTAAATTTGCTGCAGAAGCAAACGGAACGGCAACTAAAATGTTTAGCATTTCGGAATCCTGGCCCTTTGCTAGCTGAGTTCAACCCGGAGACCAGATTACAGACAAAGGAGATTCGCAGGACAAAGCTAAGGCAGCTCGTCTTTGAAAACAAGTAACTTGATTTTCATTAAAATTACTTATCCTCAATTTTCATCCACCATCTCTTTTTCTCTTGCTGTTTCAATTTCTTTTCAACTTTGATTACATTTTCAATTGTCATGTTTACATTCATTATTTCTAATTGTCAGTGACCAGTTAAAATGGCTATAATGCTTACGGTAATAGTATTACATTGCAAATAGTCTGGTTAAAAAAAAAAAAATCTATACCCTGGGATACAGATATCTGTATCATGGAGTAATGGTATCTGCCTTTTCCCATGGCCAATGGTTTGGGAAGTTTGTGCCTGTACCCACGCAGGCAGCGCTGCTTATCTCAAATAACTTGAAGCAATGGAGGTGGATGGGCAGGAGGTGTGAAGCAAAGAAGGACAGGAGATATTGCGCCGAATTTAGCCATTTTTTGCAAGAAGTAATTTGAGAGATGTGTTATTTCATGTAGAGAACATGTTATAGAAAATTGAGAATTAGATTTTTTAAAGTCAGGAAATATTATATCGGCTATAGTTGTGGCTGTTGAAGAACAGCAAGAGAAATAGCTCCTGGTGGTTCTGGTTTTCTCTCGAGTTAAAAAGCAATTATAGGCCCAAAATCATGGGTAAAATGAGGGGATATTCACAGGACACATAAAAAATTGCTCCATGTGTATTTGCAATGAATTCTGATTAATAGCAAATTAAACTATTTTCACTCTTCAGCCATTCACCTTGTCAAAACCATGAAAACTGTCAAAAAGTCAAAAACTTCTCCAATCGTGTTGACAGAATTTGTGTTTGCTTTGAATATATCATTGTTGTTAGTCAGCAATAACGTGTTGTGAGGATCCTTAGTGCTCTAACCATTCCCTGATCAGATGGCCATTCAGCACATATGCATGCCACTTCTGTGCCAGGGTAACATATGAGTTGCACATCCTTGCCCATCTTGTAGTCCTGTATATTTTTCCTTGTCATAGAGACTTCTCTCTTGAGGGCCTCTATGGTACACTCTCCACCAAATCTGCAAGACTGTTTCCAAAATTCCAACATGTACTACATATTTTGAGGGATTTTCATTATTTTTATATTAAATCTCTGTTATTTTCGTGACTTTTGGTCATCTACCCCACCACAGGAAAGAATAGCATTCATGCTTATCTAGATGCTGCATTATTTATAAACATGTTAGATGTCCCCTCAATCTCCTACAAAGAAAATAGTCCTACCCTCTCCATTCTACCCTTGTAACTGTAGTCCCTCACCCAAGAACACTCTCTTAAATCTTGATTGCACTCTCGCCAGTTCCTTTATGTTCTTCCTAGAGAGATCAGCGGAATTGAACACTATATTCCAGTTGAGACCAAATTAGTTTTTAATAAAGATTGACTTATAAAGGATGACTTTGTTGCATTCTATTTCTATGCGTTCATTGCTAATGTCCAGAATTTATGTATTATGTACTACATATTATGTAGGGTAGATTTATTGGCTAGATTTTGACCTAATTTAAAATTATTATTATTTTCTTAAACAGAGGTGTCAGGCAGAGGAAGTATGACAACACTGGAAAACTGCTGCATAATGGCATAGACCTTTGCGACTGTCTGGATGTAAACTGCCCTGGCTGTTTCTATCCTTGTTCCAAATGTAGTTCTTGGAAATGTGGTTGTAAATGTCGCTGCAACCGAAAGTGGATATATGATGGAATTGAAACTGAAGGAACCGATATAGTGCAAAAGTTCCCTAATTTGGACCCTTATTGATGTGCATATGATTTTCAATTATCTTTATCTCCAGTACAAATAAAGAAACATTGTAATTTTTGCATCACAACAAACATTGACAATTGATATTTTTTTCCCTTGCTTATAGTTATTAATTGATGTATATAGTATTTAATTTTACTTGTGTTTGAATAAAGAATAGTTTACAAACAATTGCTACTTGCATCATTTTTATTTAAGCTGAAGTGACCTAAAAGTACAACATGATTTCATTGTATCACACAAAGTGCTTTAACTTTTTTTTAGTTTGAATAGGAAATTGAGAGGGTATAGCAATGAAGTAAAGGGAACTTGATAATGTTCTTAATTCTTTGAGCTGGGGATGTTGCTAGAAATGGCTGATTACGGTAAAGTAGAACTAGCTCCAGATGATGAATGTTGAGGAAGAGTCTAAGCCCGAGTCACTGATGCGGAAGAATAATATTATGATAGACGTCCCTGTGTTGAAACCCTGGACCCCAGGTGAAGCTAGAGCCATGGTTGCCGAAGCTCCTGATCCCTTAAAAAAATCCAGTGCATTTCTTAATTGGTTAAATCAGATATGCAGCATTTACAACCCCCTCCCGGCCGATGTGCAAATGCTGCTGAAAAGTGCAAATGGAACCTCATGGGCTACCCTGAAAGATGGGTTTGCAGTTCCTCCCGGAGAAAATGGAGATTGGAGAACAAATAATGATCAGCAGGCTCAGGGAAATGAGTCCCTCACTCAATGGTTGGCCCACAGAGGAAAGAAGGCTATAATGAGGGGAGCGAGAAAACATAGTGATATAGGGGAGGTGGTGCTATGTCTGCAAAACAAAGACGAGACGATCCCGGATTTTATAGCCCGATTTAAGAGTAAGTGGGAAGAACATGCCGGAGTGCCCCTAGCTGAAAATGGGCCTCTAGCTGTTCAAACTTTAGTAAATTGTTTGCCTCCCCGACAGGCTCAAGCTTTGAAATTGGTTAATCTAGAATGGCAAAATAAGTCATGGGAAAATGTGATAACAGCGCTTGTGAACATGGAAAGGAAGGGGCTGTTTGCCCAAGCGAGAGATCTCTACAACAGCCCCACTCCCGTTATTGGGAAGACGGGCTCTGTGCAAACTGGGAGCAGTCTTACACTGTACTGCAGACGGCATGTTTATGTAACTCCCTTAAATGCAGCTACATCAATTGCTAAATTTAATTAAGGAGGAAGAACAAGGGCAAACGATGCCCATCCTATATTGTTGGCAATTGAGTAGCAATCCGTACAGTCAATTAATTAATCAAATCCATTGTGCTCTGCAAAGCGTGCAGGATTCAAAAGGCCAGTATTTACAGTATCTTGTTGAAACTAGCTAAGAACATAAGCGAACACATTACACTGCATTATAGTGTAAGAAAATAGCTGTAGATGCTGGTACAAATCGAAGGTATTTATTTCACAAAATGCTGGAGTAACTCAGCAGGTCACGCAGCATATTGGAGAGAAGGAATGGGTGACGTTTCGGGTCTGAAGAAGGGTCTCGACCCGAAACGCCACCCATTCCTTCTCTCCAAGATTGCTGCGTGACCTGCTGAGTTACTCCAGCATTTTGTGAAATAAATACCTTCGCACTGCATTATATATGCGCCTCCCTAATCCCGAGTACCAGGAAAGAGTCTCCCCCTGGTTGAATAAACTCGAAAAATTAACAGTGCATTTGTTTTTTGTTTTTTGGGGTCCCGGGATTAAGAATATTGGCCCACCTCTCTCAAAACTAAAGGGATCGATTTGAGATGGGAGACACTTCTGAGTCACACTTGACCGTAGCTAGTAGACCTCCTGCAACAGCGAAGTAAATAGAAATTATAAAGGGGCTGAAGGACAAACAGTCAATTCATATTTTAAAGTTACCAATGGCAGAAGGAGAAATCCAGATTGATTCTGTAATGACATAGAAGGAAAGATCACATGGGTCAGAAAGGAGTGGGACACTATTTAAAAAAAATAACAGCTGCCTTCTGAGGATCCGTCAAGATTACCAATGGCTCTGGTCCAAATACCCTCTGAACTATGGGCAAAGCATAAGAATTATGTGGGGCGAGTGCGTTCAGCCCCTGAACATAAAGTGACTTTAACAGAGGGTGCTGCCTTGCCATGTTTAAAACAGTATCGACTGACCCCGGAGGCTGAAGAAGGGATAGCTATAGTCATCATATCTTTATTACAACAAGGAGTATTAGTGAAAACGCAAAGTCCATGTAATACTCCTATTCTGCCAATCTCAAAAGTAGGAAGACCTAATGAATGGCGTTTTGTCCAAGACCTGAGAGCTATCAACAGCTATCACATAGTGATCCGTATTGCTCCTTTAGTACTTGACACCAACATTATTCCGTCATCTATACTGGCGGAAGCCGACACCTTTACAGTAATTGACCTATGTTCGGCCTTTTTCTCCATACCCCTGCATAAAGACAGCCAGTTCCTGTTTGCTTTGACCTACAAAGATCAATAAAACACCTGGACTAGGCTACCCCAGGAGTATACTGAAAGCCTGGCCATATATGCAGCAGTGGTGAAAAATGATCTTGAGGAATGTCAATTATCAGAGAGGTCTACTTTGATCCAGTATGTCGATGACCTTTGGTAGCCTCTGTGACAGGTCCTGATTGTAAAGAAAGATATTCTCTCCTTCTTAGGCATGGTGGGTTACTGCAGACAATGGATCCATGATTACAGGGAACTAGATGGAGCATTGCGTTCAGCCACCTTGCAGACTGAGCCCTCCAGAGTAGAATGGATTGCAGAAAGAGACTAGGCGTATAGAAATCTAAAGAACGCTATGGTTACTGTTCCAGCACTGGGATTGCCAAATTATAAAAAGCCCTTTCAACTTTATCTAAACGAATCAAAGGGGTTTGCAACCTGGGTCCTGGCTTAAGAACACGGAAAGGGTAAAAAGACCGGTAGCCCATTATTCTGTGGCTTTACCAGCTGTAGTAAATGGCACGCCAGCCTGCTTGCGAGCTGAAGCGGCCACAGCTACGATGATGGAAAAATCAATCCCCATCGTTCTTGATCACCCATGTGTAGTGACTGTTCCTCATGCCGTGATGTTATTATTGAGCTCTGCAGCTACACAACATTTCACAGCCGCTAGAAGAACAGGATATGGCTATCCTTTTATCTCATCCGAACTCTATTTATCAGCGAACACCTGCTATAAACCCAGCTACCTTTGCACCACTGCCAGAAGAAAGATGTGACCATGATTGTCTATTGCTTGCAGAAGCCACTGCCACTCTCCGGCTGGACTTACATAGTCATTCGATTGATAATCCTGATCTGGTCCTATTTACTGATAGCTCTTCACACCGACCTAGCGATGACAGATTGTTAGCAGGATATGCGGTGGTCAAGCTACACCAAGTTGTTGGAGGCATATGCTTTACCATCCGGAACGTCTGCTCGGGCAGCTGAGCTGTATGCCCTGACTCTTGGCTGCATATTGGCAAAAGATAAAAGTGCTAATATCTACACCGATTCTCGCTATGCGTTTGGGGTTGTACATGGCTTTGGGCAGTTATGGAAAAATAGAGGATTCATCACATCCACAGGAAAGACTACTAAGCATGATAAACTGGTCGTAAATTTATTGGATGCTATCCAGTTGCCATAGTAAATTGCAGTAATTAAATGCGAAGCTCATACATCTCGGATGATGATGTATCAAAGGGAACCAGATCAGCTGATTATGTAGCCAAACAGATTGCCCTCAGGCAAACCCCGCAATTACAAGCGGCTAAAATTAAGTCTGCAGCGGAGGGAAAGCTCCCAGTTAGCATTGATGTAACCCAGTTACAGGATGCCCAAAGAATTCCATGGAGCAAAGCAGGGTGTTATCACAACCCCATTATCTGGGTCCACCCTGATGGTCAGATAGTTTGCCCCAGGAGCCTATTTTTGCCCGTCTCGCCTCGCCCAAGGACAGGCTCACATGGTAAAAGGGGGGGATGGCAAACGCATTCTCTGCCAATGGTCTGCACCAGGTATATCAATCATAATTGATAAAGTTGCAAGGACATGTCTGGTGTGTCAACAAAATAATAGAGGGAAGACGCCTGCAAAATTTGATCACCTACCACAACCTGAAATGGCTTTTGAGAATTTGTAAATTGATTTTGTATATATGTCTGGTCAGGATACCCGTGGGAATAGACTGTGACAGAGGAACTCATTTCACCAGTAAATGAGTTCAGAACTTGGCGAAGGCTCTTGGGTTCCAGTGGAAATTACACATACCATATCAACCATACTCCCCAGGGACTCTGTGTATATGTTTCCTCAAAGGGTTCTGGTTTCCTCCCACATCCCACAAAGACATGCACGCGGGTAGGATCATTGTCCACTGTAAATTGGTCCCAGAGTAGAAACTGAGGGGAGCTGAGGACAATGTAAATATCACAAAATGCTGGAGTAAATGCTGGAGCAGACAATGTAGGGTAAGTGTAAATGGGTAGTTGATGTGGACTCAGTGCACTGACGGGTTGTTCCGTGCTTAATCTCTCTATGACTCTATGGCATATTCTCACAATAAGAGGGAACGCATTTACGACAAATATGAGTAGTTTATTTTCTTAGTTTTGTCTGTGCGATTCCTTACCTGAATAAACTGGAGAAGCAGGTTCCGTGTATTAATTCAAAGCGGAAACATTTAGATTTGTAATTAATAAAGGAATTGGTTTTTGGGGATAGGATGGGAAAATTGGGTCAGCCACGACCTTCCTGGATTAACGGCACAACAGGATCCACATTTGGCTGGTCCACACACCTGCACACATTCCAGGTCTTGTGTGGTACTGACAGCCACATCCTTACCGGAACTGTTTCCACACCGTTATTCCGTGCCCCTTTATTTGCCACACAGGAAAGATTTTTTAAAAAAAATTAATAATCGGAGACTGGCAGATTCCTGATAAGTCAAGGCTATCGTGCCGCGCCCAGTTCAGTTGACAGTTGGATAAGAGTTGGTCGTACTCAACTGTGCGGATGTGACCACTTTGCGCAGCCTCACTCTCTGTGCGACGGCCCGATCAGCTGGTCCCGGAGTGCGCGTTGCAGGTTCGGCGTGGCGTGCGGCGGCGATTGGAGGGTTGCGCGTGACGTGCGGCGGCAGTTGGAGGGTTGCGCGTGACGTGCGGCGGCGATTGGAGGTTGCGCGTGACGTGCGGCGGCGGTTGGGGCGCGGCCGTTGGAGGTTGCGCGTGACGAGGGCGGGTCCGGAGCAGCGCGAGCCCGGGCGTGAGGAGCTGCTGCCGGGCGCGGGCCGCGGGATGGCAGCCATCGTCAAAGAGACCCAGAGGTGGGAGGTCCGACACCATTGCGGCGGCTCCCGCTCTTTGCACCAACCGCAAGTCTCCCTCGCCTCTTTATTCAACAGCGGCGATTTGCATTGATACAGTCGGTTCTGTGGGCTGAGGCCGGCACCCGGGGCAGAGACAGCAATCAAATCACTAAGTTTGCAATAACTCAGCGGGTCAGACAGCATCTGTAGGGAGACTGTGTCTCCCCTTCCCCCAGATGCTTCCTGACCTACTGAGTTACTCCAACACTTTGTGTTATGATCAAGATTTCAGCATCTGTAGTTCCATGTATCTGCAGAGATGATGAGGATAGACAGAGAGTGCTGGAGTAACCCAGCGGGTCAGGCAGCAATCTCACTCTGGAGAAATTGGAATAGGTGATGTTTCAAGTTAGGTCCTTCAGACTCAATTACAGAGATGATTATTTCAGAGCAGGGAAAGTGGGAGGTGATGGGTTCTGATATAAAATGGAACTGCGAGGTCTGCTTGAGGTGCCACCACTTTGTTTAGCTTCCTACAACTGTTCAGTTTAGTATAGAGATTCAGTGCGGAAACAGGTCCTTCGGCCCACCAAGTCCGTGCCCACCACTAATGCCACCTAGGGACAATTTACATTTATACCAAGCCAATTAACCTACAAACCTGTACGTCTTTGGAGTGTGGGAGAAAACTGAAGATCTCGGAGAAAACCCACACAGGTCATAGGGAGAACGTACAAACTGTACAGATTGTCGTCCAATTTGGATGACAAATAAAGCTATCTTGAATCTTGACAGCACCTGTAGTCGGGATCAAACCCAGGTCTCCTGCGCCGCAAGCACTGTAAGGCCGCAACTCTACCAGGGAATGTTGTGCTGAGATGTGGATGGTAGCAAGGCCTGAATTGAAGTCTTGTTCTTATTATGTTTTGGTTGAGGCAATAAGTTTATAAAACTCTACCCATTGGTCTAAAAGGTCAGAGAGTCATGAGTATTGAATTGTTATATGTACTGACAACAGAACAATTAAATTCTTACTTGCAGCAGGTCTGCAGTAACACACAGTATGCAATAAACCCTCCTTTCAATGGACCACTTTCCAACAGATTTTGGTTATAGCGGACAGATCTGCCGACTCCATCCCTGTCAAGCAAGGTGCACCACTGAGTCCTTCACCTGCCGCATGGTCTGGATGACACGGCCGTTGTTGCGACTCACATTGTAGCCCCTGGTGACAACACTCTTCTGGTTGCTGACACAGAGCTCAGTCATTGTGGGGCTCCCTCCCCTCTCAGCAACAGCTTCCTGTCGACCGTTCCTTTGTCCACTCCCCGCTGCCTCTTCCTCCTCCTCCAGTCGCACTGTCAATTTGGCCTCCCACTCCACCACTGCCACTTCCTCTTCTCCCTTGAAGTTGGGAGACAGAATCCACCTTGGAAGATGTCGGTGACTCTGAGGAAGAGGGAGCAGCGGAGTGGGCAAAGCGACGAGAGACAGAAGTGGAGGAGGTGCCAGTGGGGGAAGGGAGTGGACAAAACGACAGCTGACAGGAAGAAGCTGTTGAGAGGGGAGAAGCCCCATGGTGAACGAGCACGTCATGTCATTGGCAATGACCTGAAGAAAGAGCTGCTGGCCAGGGGCTACAATGTGAGCCACAACAACAGCCGCTTCAACTGGACCGCATGGCAGCTGGTGAACAAGGGTTCTCGCTGGTGCAGACCAGCGACATGGCAACTTGTTTTAAGGTGAAAAGATAGGAGATGCTGGAGTAACTCAGCAAACTGTATCCCTGAAGAAGGGTCCTAATGTCACCTATCCATGTTCTCCAGAGATGCTGCCTGACCTGCTGAGTTACTCGGATAGATCTGTTTGATGGTGGGAAAGTCATGGACCAGGCAGTGTCCACCACTCTCTGTAGTCTTCACTCCTGGGTGTTTGGGTTTCTAAACCAGGCCATTATGCAACCAGTCAATATGGTCTCTACCATACACGTGTAGAAGTTCGATGAGGTACTCGTCAACATATTTAATCTCCTTGATCATCTAAGGACATAGAGGTATTGATGAGCCTTCATTCTGATTGCAGTGATGAGCTGGGCCCAGGATAGGTCTTCATAGATATTCATGCCCAGGAACCTGAAGCTGTTTAAGTTCCAGGGGGATTAGTGGTAGGGGTCAAAATAAGTGTCAGAAGTTGTTAGGTAGTGTTGATGTACATGTGGAAACAGATCAAGTCTGAGTCAACATAGTGCGAAGAAGGAACCTGAAAATGTCTCAAAAGAATCTGACAATAGATGTATTGGTACAGCAAGGGAAGATGCTGCTGGAAATGGTCTGAAAAGATTTCAACTCCTGACAGCAGTGCCAAGAAAGAGTAATTGTGTTGAGCTGAGCATTGAAGGACAAGGGTTACAAGAAGATGGTTTGCCTGATACTCAAGTTTTGGATGGTAAAAGCAATCGAGGGATGTAGAGTTGGTGCACAGAAGTCCCGCTGAAATGAAAGATCTTATTGAACGACAGACCTGACATGGGGGGGGGGGGATGTTTGGTAGTTGAATGGCATAATCTGCTTCAATTTCTTATGTTCTTTATGACTGTATAAGGCTACTGAGGATGAAGTTCAAATCATGTACTACGATTGAGACTTGGCTGGTGTTGTATATCATTGGTAGTCACCAAGTAATAGGGAAAGGTTATAATGACAATTTATAAAAATGTTAGCCACTAATGGTATGTTGATGTAAATTGGTTTATTCATATGAGCAATTGTTGCAAAGGAATTGACATAAATTTGTTGCGTTAAATTTAATGGGATAAAACGTAATTTCTTGTGTGTTAGAGACCTTCACAGTTTCTTATTGATAAAAGAATATTTGGTGTGTTAAACATTTTGTTGAATCTCTGGTTTTGCACACATTTTATCAGTATATCTAAATGTTAACTTTGAAGTGGAATTTTGCAAACATTTAATAAATTAAATCAACTTTCTTTAGAATTGGCAACCAACTGTTTAAAAATACATTCTTTTTACATAAATGTCAAAAATGAAACCATTGATCGATTCGGCATGGTGTGTCTTACAGCAGGAGAGGCTGAGTGGGCCAGCTCACAATCCTAGTGTTAGAAACATAGAAAATAGGTGCAATGGACAATAGGTGCAGGAGTAGGCCATTCGGCCCTTCGAGCCAGCACCGCCATTTAATGTGATCATGGCTGATCATTCACAATTAGTACTCCGTTCCTGCCTTCTCCCCATATCCCTTGACTTCGCTATCTTTAAGAGCTCTTGAAAGCATCCAGAGAATTGGCCTCCACTGCTCTCTGAGGCAGAGAATTCCACAGATTTACAACTCTCTGACTGAAAATGTTTTTCCTCATCTCCGTTCTAAATGGCCTACCCTTTATTCTTAAACTGTGGCCCCTGGTTCTGGGACTCCTACAACATTGGGAACATGTTTCCTGCCTCTGCCAACCAATTTTCTATCCATGTCAGTACCCTACCCCCAATACCATGTGCTCTAATTTTGCCCACTAATCTCCCATGTGGGACCTTATCAAAGGCTTTCTGAAAGTCCAGGTACACCACATCCACTGGCTCTCCCTTGTCCATTTTCTTAGTTACATCCTCAAAAAATTCTAAAAGATTAGTCAAGCATGATTTCCCCTTCATAAATCCACGCTGACTCGGAATTATCCTGTTACTGCTATCCAAATGCTCCGCAATTTCGTCTTTTATAATTGACTCCAGCATCTTCCCCACCACTGATGTCAGACTAACTGGTCTATAATTTCCTGTTTTCTCTCTCCCTCCGTTCTTAAAAAGTGGGATGACATTAGCTACCCTCCAATCAACAGGAACTGATCCTGAATCTATAGAACATTGGAAAATGATCACCAATGCGTCCATGATTTCTAGAGCCACTTCCTTAAGTACCCTGGGATGCAGACCATCAGGCCCTGGGGATTCATCAGCCTTCAGTCCCATCAGTCTACCCAACAACATTTCCTGCATAATGTGAATTTCCTTCAGTTCCTCCGTTACCCTAGGACCTCTGTCCACTTGCACATCTGGGAGATTGTTTGTGTCTTCCTTCGATCCAAAGTACCTGTTCATCTCGTCTGCCATTTCCTTGCTTCCCATAATAAATTCACCTGCTTCTGTCTTCAAGGAACCCACATTTGTCTTAACTATTTTTTTCCTCTTCACATACCTAAAGAAGCTTTTACTATCCTCCTTTATATTCTTGGCTAGCTTACCTTCGTACCTCATCTTTTCTCCCCGTATTGCCTTTTTAGTTATCTTCTGTTGCTCTTTAAAAGAGTCCCAATCCTCTGGCTTCCCGCTCATCTTTGCTATGTTATACTTTTTCTCTTTTATTTTTATACTGTCCTTGTCAGCCAGGGTCGCCTCTTACTCCCCTTAGAATCTTTCTTCCTCTTTGGAATGAACTGATCCTACACCTTCTGTATTATTCCCAGAAATACCTGCCATTGTTTTTCCACCGTCTTCCCTGCTAGGGTCTCTTTCCAGTCAACTCTGGCCAGTTCCTCTCTCATGCCTCCATAGTCCCCCTTGCTCAACTGCAATACTGACACTTCTGATTTACCCTTCTACCTCTCAAATGGTAGATTAAAACTGATCATATTATGATCATTATCTCCTAATGCTTCTTTTACCTTGAGTTCCCTTATCAAATCCGGTTCATTACACAACACTAAGTCCAGAAGTGCCTTCTCCCTGGTAGGCTCCAGTCCAAGCTGCTCTAAGAATCCATCTCGGAGGCACTCCACAAACTCCCTTTCTTGGGGTCTATTACCAAGCTGATTTTCCCAGTCTACCTGCATGTTGAAATCTCCCATAACCACTGTAGCATTACCTTTGCTACATGCCAATTTTAACTCTTGATTCAACTTGCACCCTATATCCAGGCTACTGTTTGGGGGCTGTAGATAACTCCCATGCAGGTCTTTTTACCCTTACAATTCCTCCGTTCTGTCCATACTGATTCTACATCTCCTGATTCTATCCCTTGCAAGGGACTGACTTATCATTCCTTACCAACAGAGCGACCCCACCCCCTCTGCCCACCTGTCTGTCTTTTCAATAGGTTATATACCCCTGAATATTCAGCTCCCAGCCCTGGTCCTCTTGCAGCCATGTCTCTAATTCCCACAACATTATACTTGCCAATATCTAACTGAGCGTCAAGCTCATCCACTTTATTTTTTATACTTCGCGCATTCAAATACAACACTAGCTTCGGTATTCACCTCCCCTCTCACACCGGTCACTATTGGCCTTAACCTTACTCTCTTATACCTTCTCGAACTTTCCTTCCCATTAATTCGGGAGGTGCAGGAGAAGGCCATTTGGCCCTTCGAGCCAGCACTACCATACTTATTAGCCAGACTCCGCACTAGGCGAGTCCTGTCGTTATGGCACAGACTGGACAAAGCTTGCGTGAAAGGACAAGTGTTTTACTAATGGGGGAATAAATTTGGGGTGGAGCTATCAAACTCATCGCACCTGTCCTGAGCTTTGGTAACAGAGAGGGTTCTGTAGGTGTGAGGTGGTTCTGATCACCAGTCGGCCATGTGTGTTTTCCCCCTTCTGGACTACCTACTCACCTCTTCTCCCTTCAGTGTAGACCTCAAGTTAGCCTGAGTTTTATTGACTGTTCCAGTACAAGAGGATTATATTCTTTACTGTCCATGTCTAAAGAAAAGAGCATTCATTGTATGGCCCCTTTCCCCAAAAAATCAAAAACACACTGCCCATGGACTTCAGTTTCATGGTTCATCAAAAGTTGGGATGTTCAGGAACGCATAGTATTCCTTCAATATAGAACTAAAATTTGCCTCTAAATTTTATACTCAATCATGCTGTATTAACATTTTAGAAAACAAAACTATTGTCATTTACTCACCTGACTTATTTTCTCTTTAAATAGCATAAAGCAAGCTGTGTTGTTGATTAATGGGCTTGATACTACTAAATTCCCACGATTACTCTCTCGTATTCTTCAGAAGCTTCACTTGAAGGTACGTGCTGTAAACCAAAGGAGTTATTTTGTGTTCTATAAAATAAAAGGTTATTTACTTAAGTTGTACATAGTTTATTGCAGTTATGATGTATAGCATTTGATGTTTTGAAATGTTTTAAATCTCTTTACAATTATGGCATAATGAATGTTTGTAACAAATCCTGGTTTATTAATGCATCACAGTGGAATAGGCCATGCCTGTGCCAGAGACCTGTGTTCAATCTTGGCTGTGTGTAGTTTTCCTGGGACCATGGGGGTTTCATCTGGATGCTCTGGTTTACTCCCATATCCAAAAGGCATATGGGTTCTGGGATTAATTGGCCACAGTAAATTGCCATGAATGAGTTGGTTAATGGGGAGAGAAAAACATGGTTAATGTAGAATTCACATAATTGTTGGATGATACTCAATGGGCCAAAGGGGGCCTGTTACTGTGCGATTCCCCTGTGATGATGATTTGCTGCTTTTTGGGACAGATTTATAATTTATCTTCATTACCACTGTGGTTTCACAGATTTAAAAGAACAGAGAAACATTCTCTTTGCACTACTAATTCATTTAAAAATTGGTTATACCACACTTGTACCTGTGTGTAGAAAATGGACACTTATATTTCTGTACAATTGTTTGCAAATAATGCAAGTAATATAAACAAAACATGGTAGAAATATTCAGCATCATTGAAGGAAACAATGATACTTGAGACCAACGATCACTTATCAGAACAAAATCATGTAAGAAAGTAGGAGCAGAAATACACCATCCAATCCCTCAAGTTTGCCATGCCATTCGATGGCTCAGGCTTCAACTCCCCAGCTGTGCTATTTCCCCAATGCTCTCAATTCCGGATCATTTTAAAATATACTAGCCCAAGTGGACCCGTTGGGCCCAAACCTTTCCTGCATTGGTCCAGCACCCTCATTGTTGGTCAGGAAGTGGTTAGTGTTGTGTAATGTTCAAGGGCCTGATAGTTGCAAGGAAGAATCTATTCTTGAAATTGGTGATCATAGTTTTCATGCTTTTGTACTCTTCAAGGTGAAGGGGAAAAGATTTAATAGGAATCTGAGGGGTAACTTTCTTTACACAAAAGGTGGTAGGTGTATGGAACAAGCTGCCAGAGGAGGTAGTTGAGGCTGGGACTATCCCAACATTTAAGAAACAGACAGATACATGGATAGGACAGGTTTGGAGGGATGTGGACCAAACACTGGTCCTCAGTGCAGCTGGGACATGTTGGCCGTTGTGGGCAAGTTGGGCCGAAGGGGCTGTTTCCACACTGTTTCACTCTATGACTCTTCCCAAGGCTAAGAGTGAAATGAGAGCATGGCCAGGGTTGTGTGTGTCTCTGACATTATCTGTTTTTGAGGCAGCACCTCCTGCAGATCAGTTTGATGGTGGGGTGGCCAATACTGAGATATACTGGGCGATGTCTACCACTCTCAGTAGCCTCCTTCATTCTTGGGCATTCGAGTTACTGAACTAATCAGTATGCTCTCTATTGTACACCTGTTTAATAGAGTTCTCAACATACCAAATCTCCTCAATCTTCTGGATAGGGAGCATTTGGATGGTGGTGGGAACAACACCCTCTGCAAATTTCCAAACTCCAGCCTCTTTGCAATAAAAGCCATTATTCCATTTGCCTCTTTTAACCATTTGTTGCACCTGCCTGCTTTTTTTTTGTGAACCATGCACAGAAACAGGTAAATACCTCTGCATTTCACTTGTTTCTATTAATTTAGGTAATCTGCCTTTGCAGTCCTCACTGAAGTACAAGACTTCACACTTTCCCACATTAAATTCCATTTGCCAACCTTTCGTCCCGACACTCAATCATTCTATACCCATTGCAGAGTTGTAGAATCCTCGTCCAAACATGCCCTTATACCTATTTTTGGGTTCACATTTCTGTGTCTCATTTTAGTTTGGATCAGAAAAGTTTTTAAATGTAGCTTTGTCATGTTGTAGCTATCACTCAGAAATTAACATTTTCTATATTTTATAATAATGCTTAATGTTGGCTAAAGCTTTTCTTGTCCTGTACTAATCAAATAATGTGTTAGGATGAACATTCATTTAACGAAGAAGAGAGAGAAAAACTCCAAGCAGCACTTTCTCTGGAAAAATATGAACTTCGCTTGGTGCTGGAAACTGTATCTTTTATCTTGGAACAGGTGAAATAAAAGGAATTTACTTTGTGTAATGTCTGGACCCAAGCATGTTCTTCTTTTAATTAATACTTTGCAATGACCAAGTAAAGCTGCACCATTAAATAGTATTCTTTTTAGAAAATTTCAAGAGCCCGTAATTTTTTTTCCAGTTTTGTTTGTGATACATAGAAATGACTTGGACATAAATGTAGGTGAGTTGGTTAGTAAGTTTGCAGATGTCACAAAGATTGCTAGGGTCGTGGACTGTGAAAAAGGCTGTCAAAGTATACAGCGGGACACAGATCAGTTCTAGAAATGGGTGGAGAAATGGCAGATTAAGTTTAATCCAAGCAAGTGTGAGGTGTTGTACTTTAGGAGGTCAAATGTAAGGGGAAATTATACAATTATTGGTAAGACTCTTAACAGCATTAATGTACAGACAGACCCTGGGATCCAAGTCTATAATTCCCTGAAAGCAGTGACACAAGTAGATAGTGGTAAAAACTGCATATGGTATGCTTGCTTTCATGAGTCGGGGCACAGAGTACAAGAATCAGAAAGTTATGATGCAGCTTTATTGGACTTTTGTAAGGCCGCATTTGGAGTGTTGTGTGCGGTTCTAGTTGCTTTAATACATGGATGATGTTGCTTTGGAAAGGGTGCAGAGGAGGCTTACCAGAATGATTCCAGGATTAGAGGTGAAAGGAGAGGTTGGACAAATTTGGATTGTTTACTCTGAAATGTCAGAGGTTGAGACCTGATAGTCAAGTCAAGTCAATTTTATTTGTATAGCACATTTAAAAACAACTTATGTTGACCAAAGTGCTGTACATCAGTTCAGGTACTAAGAAACGGACATACAGTGGCACACAAACATAACAGCACATACATAAACAGTTCACAGTTATATAGTAGTATATATAATTGAGAGGTATGGATAGATAGGGTAGGCAGTTGGAGCCCTTTTCACTGGATGGAAAAATCAAATAAGGGCATATCTTTAAGGTGAGAGGGGAACAATTAAAGGGAGATGTGCGGGGAATTCTTTTACACAGATGATTGTGGGTGCTCGGAATGCACTGCCAGGTATGGTGGTGGAGGCAAATGCAATTGCAGCATTTAAGAGACTTTTGAGTAGGCAGGACATCCTTGTTATTGAGGCAGTGCAGTGTAGGTTCACGAGGTTAATCCCTGGGATGGCGGGACTGTCATATGAGGAAAGATTGGAAAGACTGGGCTTGTGTTCACTGGAGTTTCGAAGGATGAGAGGGGATCTTATAAAGACGTATAAAATTATAAAAGGACTGGACAAGCTAAATGCAGGAAAAATGTTCCCAATGTTGGGGGAGTCCAGAACCAGGGGCCACAGTCTAAGAATAAAGGGGACGTCATTTAAAACTGAGATGAGAAGAAACTTTTTCACCCTGAGAGTTGTGAATTTGTGGAATTCTGTGCCATAGAAGGCAGTGGAGGCCAATTCACTGGATGAATTTCAAAGAGAGTTAGATTGAGCTCTAGGGGCTAGTGGAATCAAGGGATATGGGGAGAAGGCAGGCACTGGTTACTGTTTGTGGAGGATCAGTCATGATCACAATGAATGGCGGTGCTGGCTCAAATGGCCTCCTGCACCTATTTTCGATGTTTCTATGTTTCTATACCACATATTTTACTGTCACCTGCAAAATTACAAACAAAGGTTTGCAAATTCTCATCCATAAAGTTTGGGACAAAGATCCATCATTTATTTATTTGCATCTGTACTCGACAATTTGAGATTTGGAATAGAAAAAATCACACTTGGTTAAAGTGCACATTGTCAGATTTTATTAAAGGGTATTTTTATACATTTTGGTTTCACCATGTAGAAATCACAGCTGTGTTTGTATATAGTCCCCCCATTTCAGAACACCATAATGTTTGGGACACATGGCTTCACAGGTGTTTGTAATTGCTCAGGTGTGTTTAAATGCCTCCTTAATGCAGGTATAAGAGAGCTCTCAGCACCTAGTCTTTCTTCCAGTCTTTCCATCACCTTTGGAAACTTTTATTGCTGTTTCTCAACATGAGGACCAAAGTTGTGCCAATGAAAGTCAAAGAAGCGGTTATGAGACTGAGAAACAAGAATAAAACTGTTAGAGACATCAGCCACACCTTAGGCTTACCAAAATCAACTGTTTAGAACATCATTAAGAAGAAAGAGAGCACTGGTGAACTTACTAATCGCAAAGGGACTGGCAGGCCAGGGAAGACCTCCACAGCCGATGACAGAAGAATTCTCTCTATAATAAAGAAAAATCCCCAAACACTGTCTGACAGATCAGAACACACTTCAGGAGTCAGGAGTGGATTTGTCAATGACCACTGTCTGCAGAAGACTTCATGAACAGAAATACAGAGGCTACACTGCAAGATGCAACCACTGGTTAGCTGCAAAAAATAGGATGGCCTGGTTACAGTTTACCAAGAAGTACTTAAAAGAGCAACCACAGTTCTGGAAAAAAGGTCTTGTGGACAGATGAGACGAAGATTAACTTATATCAGAGTGATGGCAAGAGCAAAGTATGGAAGAGAGATGGAACTGCCCAAGATCCAAAGCATACCACCTCATCTGTGAAACACGGTGGTGGGAGTGTTATGGCCTGGGCATGTATGGCTGCTGAAGGTACTGTCTCACGTATCTTCATTGATGATACAACTGCTGCTGGTAGTAGCAGAATCAATTCTGAAGTGTATAGACACATCCTGTCTGCTCAAGTTCAAACAAATGCCTCAAAACTCATTGGCCGGCCGTTTATTCCACAGCAAGACAATGATCCCAAACATCCTGCTAAAGCAACAGAGGAGTTTTTTAAAGCTAAAAAATGGCCAATTCTTGAGTGGCCAAGTCAATCACCCGATCTGAACCTAATTGAGCATGCCTTTTATAAGCTGAAGAGAAAACTGAAGGGGACTTGCCTCCAAAGACGTACAGGTATGTAGGTTAATTGGCTGGGTAAATGTAAAAATTGTCCCTAGTGGGTGTAGGATAGTGTTAATGTACGGGGATCGCTGGGCGGCACGGACTTGGTGGGCCGAAAAGGCCTGTTTCCGGCTGTATATATATGATATGATATGATATGATATGAAAACAAGCATAAGCTAAAGATGGCTGCAATATAGGCCTGGCAGAGAATCACCGGAGAAGACGCTCAGCAACTGGTGATGTCCATGAATCGCAGACTTCAAGCAGTCATTGCATGCAAAGGATATGCAACAAAATACTAAACATGACTACTTTCATTACATGACATTGCCGTGTTTCAAACATTATGGTGCCCTGAAATGGGGGGACCATGTATAAACACTGCTGTAATTTCTACATGGTGAAACCAAAATGTATAAAAATGGCTTTTATGACAATGTGCACTTTAACCACATGTGATTTTTTTCTATTACAAATCTCAAATTATGGAGTACAGAGGCAAATAAATAAATGATGGGTCTTTGTCCCAAACATTATGGAGGGCACTGTAAGCAGGGGGTAAAAAAAGACATGTAATTGCAAGGCTTCAATAATAACCTCCACTAAAATTTTGGTGTCAAATCAGTTTTCTGATGTAGGAAACATGATATTGGCCATTGGTCCAAATTGGAATTGGAACTAACTTTGGTGAAGTAAAAATACCAAATGTTTCAAGACATCTTGATCATTTTATTTTTTCAGTTTCACGTTATTTCTTATTTACAAGCTTATTTACAGTGGCTATAAAAATTATGTTGCAATCAAATAAGCGTAATTTGTGACCGTGAAAAGTTGAAGCACTGTCAATAATTTAGAAAATAACGTCTGTTTAAAAAAAAGTCATACAAATGCATGTGTAATTAATTTGTGTTAAATTTTCTTAAATGTGTGTCTCACTTTGCTTGTGTCATTTCTCACCAGGCAGCCTACTACAATGTGAAACCTACTGCTCTTCAGCAACAATTACAAAATATCCACCTGAATCAGGAGAAAGCAGAAGCTTTTTCCCAGGCTTGGACAAATATGGGTCAAGATTTCATTGAAAAATTGAGGCAAAATGCTTTTGCTCCTAAAAGGGTAAGAACAAGCCTACAGGTCAAAATTTAATAGAGATGAGGATTTCTCTTTCAAAAATAAATTAGACGCTTCATAAATATCCCAAAATAAGTACGTTGAAGTGTATTTGCCATGGTATCACCAGAGCGATTACTGTATTTACAAGGAAATTAGTGATTAATTTGGTAGTACTTATTAGAGGTGGTGAGAAAGAATAGACTATGACCTTTGTAGAATTACTTTATATTTGTTACATTTTGCCATGTGTCCACATGAACCATTAAAGACAAATATGTAACATATTTTAATATATCTTGTGAAACAAAGTAATTGCAATCTACAGAGGTTCATGTGCACCTCTGGGGCCATTACCTTGACAACAATTGTGTTCCTTTAGAGTGAAGTGCAAGGCAAGCGAATGTAAGGAAGCTTGGCTGACGAGGAAAATTGAGGCATTGGTCAAGAATAAGAAGGATGCATGGGACAGGTATAGGCAGCTGGAATCAAGTGTATCGCTGGAGGAATTTCAGGAACTAAGGAGCAAAGTCAAAAAGAAAATCAGAAGGGCAAAAAGAGGCCAGGAAATAGCTCTGGCAGATAGCATTAAGGACAATCCCAAGAGATTTTATAAATACGTAAGGGTAACGAGAGAGAGTGGGACCCCTCAGGATTCAAAGTGGTCACCTCTGTGTGGAGCCACAGGAGATGGGCAGGATCCTCAATGAGTATTTCTCCTCTGAGGACAAAGACAGGAGGACGGAGGACCTTGGGGCAGTCAATGGAAGTGACATGAGAGTATAGTCAGTGTTACAGTCGAAGAGGTGCTGAAGGTACTATTGTGTATGAAGATAGACAAATCTCCTGGGCCTGATCAGATATAGCCAAGGACATTGTGGGAAATTAGAGAAGAAAATGTGGGAGCCTGGTTGAAATTTCCGAGTCGTCATTAAATACAGAAGATGTGCTGGAAGACTGGAGGGAGGCAAATGTTGTGCCTCTATTCAAGAAGGGCTGTAGGCAAAATACAGGGAACTATAGGCCAATGAGCTTAACATCTGTAGTTAGAAAGTTACTAGAGAGTATTCTGTGGGATAGGATGCACAGGCATTTAGATGGACAAGGGCTGATTAGGGATAGTCAGCAGGGTTTTGTACATGAGAGGTCATGTCTCACAAATCAGAGTTTTTTGAAGACATGACCAAAAAGGTCGATGAGGGGAAAGCTGTAGATGTATTTATGGACTTCAGTAAAGCATTTGATAAGGTTCTGAATGGTAGGCTGCTCTCGAAGGTTAGATCGCATAGGATTCAAGGAGAGATAACTGAATGGATAGAAAATTAGCTTCATGGAAGGAAGCAGAGGGTGACGGTGGAAGGTTGCTTTTCGGACTGGGGGCCTGTGACTACTTGTGTACCTCAGGGTTTGATGCTGGGCCCATTACTATATGTCATCTATATCAATGATTTGGATGAGAATGCAGACAGCATGATTGGTAAGGTTACAGATGACACCAAATTGGGTGGTATTGCAGATATCGAAGTTGGTTATCAAAAATTACAGCAGGATGTTGATCGATTGGCCAGGTGGGCTGAGGAATGATTGATGGAATTTAATACAGAAAAATGTGAGGTGTTTTACTTTGGAAAGTATTACATGGGCAGGATCTATACGTTGATTGGTAGGGCTCTGGGGAGTGTTGTAGAGCAGAGGGATCTAGGGGTGCTGGAGTCTCAGGCTGATAGGGTGGTTAAAAAGGCTTTTGGCACATTGGCCTTTACAGTCAGTATTGGAATATAGAAGTTGGGAGGTCATGTTGCTGTTGTATAAGACATTGGTGAGGCTGCATTTAGGGTATTGTGTTCAGTTCTGGGCACCATGTTTTGGAAAGATGTCAAGCTGGAAAGGGTACAGAGAATATTTATGAGGATGTTGCCAGGACTAGAGGGTCTGAACAATTGAGAGGCTGGGACTCTATACCTTGGAGTGCAGGAGGATGAGGGTGATCTTTTAGAGGTGTGTAAAATCATGAGAGGAATAGATCGGGTAGATGCACATTCTCTTGCTCAGAGTAGATGAATTGAGGACCATAGGTTTAAGGTGAAGGGGAAAATATGTAATAGAAATCCGAGGGGTAACTTTTTCACACAAAGGGTGGAGGGGTATGGAACAAGCTGCTAGAGGAGGTAATTGAGGCAGGGGCTATTCCAACGTTTATGAAACAGTTAGACAGGTACACAGAATGGACAGACTTGGAGGGATATGGACCAAACACAGGCAGTTGGGACTAGTGTAGTTGGGCATGTTGGCTGGTGTGAGCAAGTTGAGCCGAAGAGCCTGTTTCCAAGCTCTATGACTCTATGACTTTGCAAACAATTATGGAGGAGAACATTGGTCTGGTCTTCAGCTTCGAGCCTGGCTCTGAGGCACTATGGGAGTAGGAAAAGGTGGTGTCTTGCCTTCTTGGTGCCAGGGTCCAGGATGTCTCTGAGAGATTGTAGAACATTCTCAAAGGGAAGAGTGAGCAGCCAGAAGTCGTTCTGCACATTTACCCAAATTACATGGGTGGAAAAAGGGATGAGATCCTGTGAAGTGAATATAGGGAGTTAGGCAGAAGATTAAAACTCCAAGGGTTGTAATCTCTGGATTACTCCCGGTGCCACGTGTAAGTGAGATAGAGATAAGAAGACAGGGTAGACAAATGTGTGGCTTGGGTGTTGGGGCAGGGTTTCAGATTTTTAGTCCATTGCGATCTCTTGTAGGGCAGAGTGTGACCTACACAAGTGGGGTGGGATGTATCCGAACTGGATGGGGGAGCAATATCCTTGCAGGGAGGTTTGTTACTACTACTTGGGAGGGTTTAAACTAGAGAGGAGGTGGGGGTAGGAACCAGAGGAGTAGGTAAGAAATTAAGAGTGATGGGAAGGTGGAGATTAGGACCAGTAAGTCTCAAAGATAGGACAGACAGGAATATGCAAAGGTATATGGTGATGTTGAGGGGCTGAATTATGTTTATTTCAATGCAAGCAGTATTCTGGGGACAGCAGATAAACTTAGAGCCTGGATTGGTGCTTGGAACTATGATATTGTGGCCATTGCGAAAATGTGGTTGCGAGAAGGACTAAATGTTCCATGGTTTCGATGTTTTAGACGTGATAGGGCGGAAGGACAAATAGGTGTAGGAGTTGTGTAGGAAGGAATTGCAGATGCTGGTTTACACTGAAGGTGGACTAAAAATGCTGGAGTAACTCAGCGGGACAAGCAGCATCTCTGGAGAGAAGGAATGGGTGATGCTTCAGGTTGAGACCCTTCCTCAGACTGGAGTTGTGCTACTAATCAGGGAGTCTGTCATGGTGCACTCAAAGTACACACCATGGGTTTGTCTGCTGAAACGATATGGACAGAGCTTAAAAATAAGAGGGTTTCTTGAAAGTATTTGGATAATCCAACCCAAGAAGGGAACATATTGGACCTTGTGTTGTGAAATGAGCCTGGCCAGGTAACTTGTGTTATAGTGGAAGAGCATTTTGGGGATGGTACAATCATTTTGGGCTGAAAGGCCTGCTCTTTGGTTGTATGGTTATATTGTTATATGTTCTTCAAACCTTATGTACGGTATTTCATGCTCCCAAAGTGGCTCCTTTTCAGATGCCTTTTTCCGTTTATCTCCCCTCTTTCCAATCCCCTTTGTCTCCTTCCACCAATATCCCACCCTCGGGCTTTACATTTCACTCCTTCTCTTCATATCTGACACCCTTTTCTCTTTGTCAACTCTTGCATTTGTCACATAATTTTAGTGTTGGTTGTCTCAAATCATCAGGCATTATCCTGTTAAAACCTGCAAATGTTGCAGGTTTAAATTTATCTATTAGAACAGAGATCTATGAGCCCAAATGATTATTATGTATCATTTTTGAATGTTTGGTCTTGCAGACAGGTATGCAAAATGAACGTTTATTAGGAAGTGATGTCTAGCATCAATGAGTGAGCAAAGTAACAGCTTTTTCTACACCACATCCTAATGCTCTTTTCTATAAACTTTAATTGAGCAATATTACTAATTGTGCTAGAACATGGCTAACTTTAACTTGTTGATTGCTCTAAATATTTAGATGCTATAAACCACTCTTCAAAAAAAAAAATCATACATAGATAGTAAATTTACCATGATATAAATTGAGTCCCAAATATTTTGATGCCTTAATGGAAATAAATTTGCCTTCTTAGCTAGTAGGTTTTCCCTGATGCACAGTAAATTGGGTTAGAAGTGCTATAATAAATTAAGCAGTATTAGACTATAGATGCAACAAAATGTGCTTAATCTGTCAAAACTGTGTTCATGTTTGCAGCTTGAAAAAATTGGGTGGTGTCTTAACCTTGAAATGGGGCAGTCACTGCAAGCGAAAATGAAGTCCCCCCATGCTATTCTTGAACTTGGAATTACCAGTGAAGATTCTGAGGTAAATAAAAATGATTATAAAGGGGTAAATTGCTCTGTGGGACTATTTAACATACTTTTTGCTAATCAGCTGCAACAATTTATTATTATGCATTCAGATCTAAATTGTGTGTTTAATTGATTTATGCCAGGTAGGTTATTCTGTTGTGTGCACCTTTATTCCTTTCCCTTCTGCTTGAATTGACAAATACTGTTCAATTACTTTCTGTAATATTGCCTACAGTTCCATATCTTACTGAAGGAAGTATTTTATTTCTTTGTGCTTTAAGCGCTGACTGTTGTAAGGTTATTTAATTGTGATTGATCAATGTGAAACTACGCAGGTATAATTGAATTTCTTGAGGGTACAAATTGTTATTTTTTCTTGTGTGTATAGCAGTAGAAAGTGTATTCAATGATACATTAAAAAATCTAGTCATCGAATCACACAGCATGGTAATGGGCCTTTTGCCGTTTGGTCCAAAATGCCGCAGCGAGACTCCTGACGGGTACCCGTAAAAGGGACCACATCACCCCGATTCTGGCCTCTCTCCACTGGCTCCCAGTACGGTACAGAATCAACTTCAAGCTCCTCCTATTCACATACAAAGCCCTAAACGGGCTTGCCCCCCCCCCATATCAAAAATCTTCTAACCCACCACTCTATCTCCAGGTCCCTCAGGTTGGCCGATTTGGGGCTACTCACTATCCCACGGTCTAGGCTTAAGCTCAGGAGTGACTGCCCATTAGGTCTTGCTAGATCTTTACTTTTGGATCCTCCATTCACTTAGTTTTATCCAGCTTCATCTTCTTTCAGTCCAATGTCGCTGAGATATCTTTTTTCTTAAAATTCAAGTCTCTTGGGTTTCCCTAAGTTTAATTGTTGCCATAGTTTTTGAACCACTTAACTAAACCTCATTCCCCCCCTTCTATTTCTTTGTTTGGATATTTATTTTAAACCTAACTCTCTGATTAAGTTAATGTTCGCCTGTTCCTTTCTTTCTGGAAGGTCAGTCCCTTGTTTTGTTTGGTAATATTTTTGCCAAGTACTTTTGGGGTATTTAGTACTCAAAGAATATAATTGCAGTAGGGTTATGTGCTCAGTGCGACCTTTTAGCAACTTTGTTACTTATTCTTCAAGAGTGAGATCAACAGCAATCACATCTTTGGGGATGGGCAATAATTGTTGGCCTTGGATAAATAAATAAAAAGGAAAATTCAACTAAGAGACACGAGTCTATTGAGTGTTCTGAAAATTGTCAGTGAAATCACAGTGAGAGCTTGGCAGCATTTGATAGGGAATGAGCTGTTCTGAATCTTATCTAAAAATAAAGACATAACTTCAGTGTTAGCAGTGGTATGGTGATTGTAATATTGTGGCTAAGATGCTGGTCTAGTAGTCAGAGCTCTGAAACATTGATCCAGAGTTAAGATCTTGAATCCTACCATGGCAATTAAAGTTAATAAATCTGGAATTATAAACCAAAAGCTAATCATTGTAACTACTGGATTGTTGCAATTCAATAATGTGCTTCGAGAAAGGAAATCTTCTGCCTTTACCTACTCTTGCAGTTACAGTCATATGTACTCCAATGTGATTGGCTCTTGACGATCTCCTTAGTTTGTGTCTAATGTGAATGGGCAGTTAATGATGGTGAGTTCCACCATCAGAATGAGAGGGCACTTAGATTAGTTGCTTTGGCCAGCTTTTCATTGGTTTGGGTACTCGATTGGCTCTCAAGCCATTCGAAGGTCACCCCAAGAGTTTATGATAAACACGTTTTCATGTTCCGTTATACGAGATGCAATCTCAATATCATTTGAGTTGTAAGATTTAAATTAGAGATCACAATGCCCATAAAGCATTCAATTTTTGAAGCAAGTTTGTGTTATAACCAGTCTGAGGGTTTCAACTCAAAACATCACCTATTCCTTTCCTCCAGAGATGCTGACTGTCCCACTGAGTCACACCAGCATTTTGTCTCTATCATTTATTTTGTATTCATTGTTTTGGTCATATGTTTCCATTGTGTTTATATTTTTCACCAATTGCCTTGCTTTGTCCATTTATCTCTTGTAAGGGTATTTACCTGGACATCTTTTAATTGTCAGGCATTTGTGACGGTAATGCACTGAGAACCAGCTGGTGGCTCGCATTATCTTTAGTGAGTGGCGGCACGGTAGCGCAGCGGTAGAGTTGCTGCTTTACAGCGAATGCAGCGCCTGAGACTCAGGTTCGATCCTGACTACGGGTGCTGCACTGTAAGGAGTTTGTACGTTCTCCCCGTGACCTGCGTGGGTTTTCTCCGAAATCTTCGGTTTCCTCCCACACTCCAAAGACGTACAGGTATGTAGGTTAATTGGCTTGGTAAATGTAAAAATTGTCCCTAGTGGGTGTAGGATAGTGTTAATGTACGGGGATCACTGGGCGGCACGGACTTGGAGGGCCGAAAAGGCCTGTTTCCGGCTGTATATATATGTATATGTACTAAGTGGGAGGGCTGCCTTGCCCATGAGATTTGTTTTCAATTACAAAGTTGCTACCAGTTTTCCAAGCGAGATGTGACTATATGCCAACCTTATCGTGTATGTTGTGGCCTAAACTAATTCTTGCACAACTGTTAGCAGTTGAGGTAGGTTTCTTAGATCCATGCTCTGGTAACCACAATGCTCTTGTTCATTATCTTCTATTTAGAGTATGGGATCAGTTTCATAGATTCTCCAACTACACCAATGCAAGGGGAGACTTTGGGATAGTAGGCTACATGAATTATTTACTGAAAAGGGGCAATATGTCTGAAGAGGAAGTGCTTTGATGAGAAACCTACCTCCTGATCTGTTATTTCTCTCTTTCCTCCCTATTTACAGCAGCAGTGACCTGCTGAGCACTTTGTAGCGATGGGTAAATAATGGAAGATTAGTGTGTAATTATCTTATTTTTTTATTTATTAATTTTTAAATGCATTGAATTTTGAAATATAATTAAGGACATTATAAAACATTAGATTTTAGGGATAGACATTTTTAAGCAGTAATTATAATTTATTACAACACTAAAATTTACTTAGACCAGGGACATGATTTTCTGAATCTTTTATAGTTAAACTAAAAGATGAGAACCATAATAGCCACCCAGTGCAGGTATTTTTTCTTGATTCCATTAGAAAGGATTCAAACAGTATAGCCTGCAAAAATGCTATTGGATTCACAAACTTATCTCTGCAAAACCAGGTAATTTTGTTGTCAGCATTGCAGCCGAATCCAGGAATTTATTTCTAGTTTTGAGGTTTTCCAGTTCAGATATTCTTATGCAGGGATGTATTTGGTGTGTACCCAATCTATTATTTTTGAAGTCTCATTACTAATCTGTGATTCTAATTATTGCTCCCCTGCTTGGATAATTTTATATTTCATTTTCCGTCCTTTTCCATTACATATAACATATAACATATAACAACTACAGCATGGAAACAGGCCTGTCCGGCCCTACCAGTCCACGCCGACCATTCTCCCTGACCTAGTCTCATCTACCTGCACTCAGACCATAACCCTCCAATCCCCTCCTATCCATATACCTATCCAATTTACTCTTAAATAATAAAATCGAGCCAGCCTCCACCACTTCCACCGGAAGCCCATTCCATACAGCCACAACCCTGAGTAAAGAAGTTCCCCCTCATGTTACCCCTAAACCTTTGTCCCTCAATTCTGAAGCTATGTCCCCTTGTTGGAATCTTCCCCACTCTCAAAGGGAAAAGCCTACCCACGTCAACTCTGTCCGTCCCTCTCAAAATTTTAAAAACCTCTATCAAGTCCCCCCTCAACCTTCTACGCTCCAAAGAATAAAGACCCAACCTGTTCAACCTCTCTCTGTAGCCTAAGTGCTGAAACCCAGGCAACATTCTAGTAAATCTCCTCTGTAC
This sequence comes from Rhinoraja longicauda, assembly GCF_053455715.1. NCBI lineage: Eukaryota > Metazoa > Chordata > Chondrichthyes > Rajiformes > Arhynchobatidae > Rhinoraja > Rhinoraja longicauda. The sequence continues at coordinate 68,170,579 of NC_135955.1, read as the reverse complement.
CCTCTCCATTTTGTCGACATCCTTCCTATAATTTGGCGACCAGAATTGCACACCATACTCCAGATTCGGCCTCACCAATGCCCTGTACAATTTCAACATTACATCCCAACTTCTATACTCGATGCTCTGATTTATAAAGGCAAGCATACCAAACGCCTTCTTCACCACCCTATCCACATGAGATTCCACCTTCAGGGAACAATGCACAGTTATTCCCAGATCCCTCTGTTCCACTGCATTCCTCAATTCCCTACCATTTACCCTGTACGTCCTATTTTGATTTGTCCTACCAAAATGCAGCACCTCACACTTATCAGCATTAAACTCCATCTGCCATCTTTCAGCCCACCCTTCCAAAAGGCCCAAGTCTCTCTGTAGACTTTGAAAATCTACCTCACTATCAACTACTCCACCTATCTTAGTATCATCTGCATATTTACTAATCCAATTTGCCACACCATCATCCAGATCATTAATGTAAATGACAAACAACAGTGGACCCAACACAGATCCTTGGGGCACTCCACTAGACACTGGCCTCCAACCTGACATACAATTGTCAACCGTTACCCTCTGGTATCTCCCATTCAGCCATTGTTGAATCCATCTTGCAACCTCACTATTAATACCCAACGATTTAACCTTCTTAATCAACCTTCCATGTGGAACCTTGTCAAATGCCTTACTGAAGTCCATATAGACAACATCCACAGCCTTGCCCTTATCAATTTCCCTGGTAACCTCTTCAAAAAATTCAAGAAGATTAGTCAAACATGACCTTCCAGGCACAAATCCATGTTGACTGTTTCTAATCAGGCCTTGATTATCCAAATAATTATATATATTGTCCGTAAGTATCTTTTCCATTAATTTTCCCACCACAGACGTCAAACTAATAGGTCTATAATTGCTAGGTTTACTTTTAGAACCTTTTTTAAACAAAGGCACAACATGCGCAATGCGCCAATCTTCCGGCACCATCCCTGTTTCTAATGACGTTTGAAATATTTCCGTCATAGCCCCTGCTATTTCTGCACTAACTTCCCTCAATGTCCTAGGGAATATCCTATCAGGACCTGGAGACTTATCCACTTTTATATTCTTCAAAAGTGTCCGTACCTCCTCTTCTTTAATCCTCCTAATTTCCATCACTACTCTACTTGTTTCGCTTACCTCACATAATTCAATATCCTTCTCCTCGGTAAATACCGAAGAAAAGAAATTGTTTAATATCTCCCCCATTTCTTCCGGCTCAGCACATAGCTGTCCACTCTGACTCTCTAATGGACCAATTTTATCCCTCACTATCCTTTTGCTATTGACATATCTGTAGAACCCCTTGGGGTTTACTTTTACATTACTTGCCAAAGCAGCCTCATATCTTTTTTTCGCTTTTTTAATTTCCTTTTTAAGATTCCTTTTACATTCTTTATATTCCTCAAGAACCTCATTTACTCCCTGCCGCTTATATTTATTGTATATCTCCCTCTTTTTCCGAATCAAGTGTCCAATTTCCCTGGAAAACCATGGCTCTTTCAAATTATTATTCTTTCCTTTCCACCGAACAGGGACATAAAGACTCTGTACTCTCAAAATTTCACCTTTAAATATCCTCCATTTCTCTATTATATCCTTTTCATAAAACAACAATTTCCATTTCACTCCTTTTAAATCCTTTCTCATCTCCTCAAAATTAGCCTTTCTCCAATCCAAAATCTCAACCCTTGGTCCAGATTTGACCTTCTCCATAATGATATTGAAACTAATGGCATTATGATCACTAGACCCAAAGTGCTCCTCAACACATACCTCCGTCACCTGACCCATCTCATTTCCTAACAGGAGGTCCAACACTGCCCCTTCTCTGGTAGGCACCTCTACGTATTGCTGCAAAAAACTATCCTGCACACATTTTACAAACTCCAAACCATCCAGCCCTTTAACAGAATGTGATTCCCAGTCTATATACGGAAAATTGAAATCACCCACAATCACCACTCTGTGCTTACTACTAATATCTGCTATCTCCTTACATATTTGCTCTTCCAATTCTCGTTCCCTATTTGGCGGTCTATAATACACCCCTATAAGTGTTGCTAAACCTTTCTCATTTCTGAGTTCCACCCAAACAGCCTCCTTAATCGAGCCTTCTAGTCTGTCCTGCCAAAGCACTGCTGTGATATCCTCCCTGACAAGCAATGCAACACCCCCACCTCTTGCCCCTCCGATTCTATCACATCTGAAACAATGAAATCCTGGAATATTTAATTGCCAATCGCAACCCTCCTGCAACCATGTTTCACTGATCACCACAACATCATACTTCCAGATGTCAATCCAGGCTCTAAGCTCATCCACCTTTCTTACAATGCTCCTAGCATTAAAATATATACATTTAAGGGACCCATCATTTCTTATTCTCAGTTTATTTCTTTTCCCTTCTTTCTCTCCTACATATTGGGTCTGAGTGTTTCCCGTTTCTGCCTCCTGCCTCACACACTGCCTATTAGCTATCTGTGTTTGAGTCCCTCCCCCCAACCGTACTAGTTTAAAGTCTCCGCAGTTATTTTAGCAAATCTCCCCGCCAGGATATTGGTTCCCCTCGGGTTCAGATGCAACCCGTCCTTTTTGTACAGGTCATACTTCCCCCAGAAGAGGTCCCAATGATCCAGAAACTTGAAACCCTGCTCCCTGCACCAGTTCCTCAGCCACGTATTTATCCTCCACCTCACTCCATTCCTATTCTCACTATCGCGTGGCACAGGCAGTAAGCCTGAGATTATTACTTTGGAAGTCCTTTTTTTTAACTCTCTTCCTAGCCCCCTGAATTCTCCTTTCAGGACCTCTTCCCTTATCCTACCTATATTGTTGGTACCTATATGTACCACGACCTCTGGCTCCTCTCCCTCCCCTTTCAGGATATCCTGGACACGCTCAGACACATCCCGGACACCGGCACCAGGGAGGCAAACCACCATCCGGGTCTCCCGACTGCGTCCACAGAAACGCCTATCTGACCCCCTCACTATAGAGTCCCCTATTACTACTGCTCTCCTCTTCCTTTCCCTACCCTTCTGAGCAACAGGGCCGGACTCCTTGCCAGAGGCCCGGGCACCGTCGTTGCCCCCAGGTAGGCTGTCCCCCCCAACAGTACTTAAACAGGAGTACTTATTTCCAAGGGGTACAGCCACCGGGGTACTCCGTAGTCCCTGCCTCTGTTCCTTGCCCCCCCTAACAGTGACCCACTTGTCTACCTCCCGTGGTCTAGGAGTGACCACCTCCCTGTAACTCCTATCTATAACCTCCTCACTCTCCCTGATCAGACGGAGGTCATCAATCTGCCGCTCCAGGTTCCTAATACGGTCCCTTAGGAGCCCCATCTCGTCACACCTGGCGCAGATGTGGATGTCTGGAAGACTATCAGACTCCCAGATTCCCCACATCTGACACCCAGAACAAAAAACTGCCCTGGCAGTCATACTCTCCAAACAAAGCCCCGCGCTCGGTTACTAAACCTACCGCCCGGCCGCTACTCCAACCGCTCCAACCGCCCACCCAAAAGAACTGAGTGATCTCCTGGGAGAGGCGAAAAACCGGATAAAAAACCCAGGCCAATTTGGGAAAAAATCCAGGAAATTCCTCTCCGACCCCAAGCTAGGCGATCGAAACTAGTCCGGGAGATCACACAAGTCTTACTCCTTACAATCCCCACACAATCCCCACACAATCCCCACACAATCCCCACACACAATCCCCACACACTACTTCCCAAGCAACACAGCTAGGTGCTGCTGCTGCTACTGCTGATTGCTGCTGCTGCTACTGCTGATTGCTGCTGCTGCTACTGCTGATTGCTGCTGCTGCTACTGCTGATTGTGCTACTGCTGATTGCTGCTGCTGCTACTGCTGATTGCTGCTGATTGCTGCTGATTGCTGTTGATTACTGTTAATAAATTATGATCATTGTTTCCAAATACACTCTGGCTGCTGGAAGTGCTTCATTACTTCACTTTATTACTCGGAGCTAAATACAGCAGTGCCTCCTCTGGCTGGATATTTGATCAGAAATCTGAACCTTTGGAATTCTCAACATTATGAACAGGGTTAACTATAAAAATAGGGACATCAGTCCATGAACTGCTTTGGGGAACCTTTTGAATAATTCCATTAACTGTGTTAAGCATTTATAATAACACATTGTTAATATATTTCTTGATTTACTTTTAGTATACTGCAGATAGCATTCAGAGTAAATAAAGCTGGATTTTACAGTACAGCTATTTTATGTTATTAGCTTACATAAAGCTACTTGGCTGAAGTGTTGCTGGTGCATTGTGCGTCATCAAGGTTCTAATTGATGCGCTTGGTATTAGTTGGAAAGCTCAAATGGCTTTGTGAAAACCATGTTTGCTTTATGCTCTGGCTAATGTCTGGTGATCCTCACCAATGGATTTATGACATAACCAATGTCAATGAAAATCAGTGTCAAACAAACCTTGTCAATGCCCCAATCTCTCGTGTTCAATCTCTTCTGCCATAATGCTGCAACTCATCTCCAACAAACTTACTATGGGTCAACAAGCAAACTGCTGGATGAACTCTGGGTGGGGGTTCATGTAACATCTATGGATGCAGAGGAATGGCTGATGTTTCTGATCATGACTCCACATCATTCCATTGTTCTTCTCTCTCCACAGATATTGTCTGACCCACTTGGAAATGGGCAGGTGACGTTTTGGGTCGTTGTCTGTCCATTTCCTTCCACAGATGCTGCCTGACCTGCTGTGTTCCTCCAGCACTTTGTTTTTTGGTCAAGATTTCAGCATTTGCAGTCTCTTGTGTCGCCAGTTTGTTTATTGTCTCCTCTTCGTGCAGCTATTTTACATTGATTTGGATTGTGAAGCAAAAATACTGTAAAATTTTCCTCAGAGGAAACATTAGTGAATTTTTCTTTAAATCATTTGCCAGAATTATAGATCTTCCATTGGCTGTGCTCAGCTTCTGATAGGCCTTTACAGTATCCTGAACCATTCATGAGCCATTCTAGAGCAGTGGGTAGACTCAAGTTTTTTTTTGCTCTATCTGCTCCTTGCTGCAGCCATGGTTCTTGGTTATTGCAGTAATGTCCCATTTCCCCCAGTTCTGAGGAAGGGTCACAGACCTGAAATATTGACAGTTTCTCTTTCCATAAATCCTGTGATTTGCTGAGGCTTTCCAATATTTTCTGTTTTGGTATTCCATTTCACTATGTTGGCTTTTGACATGTTGATGGGTATGGAGGTGATTTAGCATCTTCCATATTCTCGGTATGGGTGCATGTATTTTCTAGCATTTAATATGTACAAGCCTTTATTCTCAATGTGGGTGCATTAATTTTCTTCCATTTAATATGTACAAACCTTAATTCTCAATATGGGTGCATGTATTTTCTACCCTTTAATATGTATAAACCTTCTTTATGAGGGAAGATGATATGAGGAAGTTATCAGAGTGTAGCTTAGTTCAGGTGTTTGGTACTGAGTAGTGAGGTCTAAGTAATTGGACACACTGGGCTAAGAACCTTATCACCAAAGGACTAATTAATTTAGTGATGTATGCCATAAACCTTAAAGGTAGTTTGGTTTACTGAAGTGTCTCTCAGCTCCGCAGTAGTTTTTTTTTAAATTTAAGGATCAAATACACTACATTTTGCAACTGGAACATACCCTAAATTTTGTAGCTAAGCATATTGCATCTAGATTTACTTCATAATAGCAACATTCAGCAATTACTGTAATAACTTCTAATTTTTTTTATTACACATGGGCTAAATATAATCTTTTAAGAAAATATGCATAAAATTGACATTCAAAAAAACTTATTTAATCAATGTAGACATTATCAAAGGCTGACACAAGGAGCAGCAGGAATAACAATTAAAATGTTCAGAAAAGTATATATAAAGGCTGGGGAAACGAGGCAAATAGGCTTTACAGAAAATGAAAACTTGGGAATATGTGTGATGCAACTTAAGGGTTTATTTGTATAGATGACTACGTTTTACGAGCCCTGAGTTTCAAATTATTTTCCGAAGTACGATATATTTGGACCATAATCACCTGTGACCATATTTCTTTTAGTTGCAAAGTAATTAGAGAGAAAGATAGGACTGGTCCACTAGTTAAGGTCCTAAATTGGGACGAGGCCGCTTTTGGAGGCATTAGATAGGATCTTGCAGTGGTGAATGCCTGGATTAGTGAGTATCAGTCATCGGGAGATGTTGGACAAACGTGGATTGTTCTCTCTGGAATTCCGGAGGTTGCGGGGATACCTGATTGAAGTTTATAAAATTGCAAGGCATTGATAGGGTAGATAGTCCGAACCTTTTTCCCAGGATGGAAAGCTCTAAGGTGAGGGAGCAAAGTTTAAAGGAGTTGTATGGGGAAAGTTTTTTTTTTAACAGTATTGTGAATTTGGAATGCACTGCCTGGTGTGGTGGTGGAGGCAGATATAATGACATAAAGACCTGAATATGCAGATGGATATGCAGGGAATGGAGGGATTTTGTGCAGGCAGATAAGAGTTGGTCTTGGCATCATGTTCGGTACAGACACTGTGGGCCGAAAGTACTGTTCTATGTTGATTGGAGGAATCTGTTTGCAGATAAGAGAATGGCTTTCAAGTGGAAGGCTTTTAATAGTGAGTTAACGATAGAACAGGGCAGCATGTTCCAGGTAGGGTTAAGGACAATGCTGACAAGTTTGGGGAATCCTGCTTGACATATGATGTTGAGGCACTGGTCAGGAAAAAGGACGCTTCCATCAGATTTAGGCAATTGGGATCCAGAGAATCCCTTCACGAATATAAAAATTGGAGGAGTGCATGTAAGAAGGAATCAAGTAGGTAGAAAAGGGGCATGAAAAAGGGGCTGGCAAGGTAAATGATAATCTCAAGTTTCTACAGATAAAAGTTAAAAGGTGACTAGGGAAAGAATAGATCCCCTTAAAGATCAGCATTACTGTCTGTGTGTAACACCACAAGGGATGGGGAGATATTAGTTAAATACTTCTCATTTGTTTTCACTGAGGAGAAGATCGCGGAAGCTAAGGAATTGAGGCAAGAGTTATGATGTCTTAGATCATACATGACTGACCAAAGTTTTGATATAGGTGTTTTTTAAGTGCATTCAGGTTCATAAATCCCTGGAGCCTGATCAAGTAAATCCTTGAACCATTTTGGAAGTTAGGGAAGAAATTATGGAGAACCTTACAGAAATATTGACATCATCTTAAGCCACTGATGAAGTCCCAGAAGACCCAAGGGTGGTTAATGTACTATTATTTAAGAGGGGCCGTAAAGGGAACCAGGGATCTACAGGTCAGTGAGCCCGAGTCATAGGTGGGAAAATTGGACGTTAGCCAGGCCTTTGACAAGGTTCCACTTGAGGGGCCAGTCTGTTAGAACGCATTGAATCAAAGGTGAGTAGCCGATTTAGTTTCAAAATTGTTTTGGAGGAAGGAGAAAAACTGTAGCTGTTGAGGGTTGTTTTTTCAGTCTACAAAGAAACCCACTCATTAGCTCCATCCAACATTGCCCATCTTTCACACAGTCGGAACAACAGACCAGGAACTCAACTAAACCAATCGAGTTTACAGATTTTGTCACAGGAGACCAAGGATTTTGTTTGAGCTTGAGATAGCTTGGTTAATATGTTTTGCCCAACTGAGGTTTTTTGACAGTTCGATACCCAAATGGGGGTGATGTTTTACCTCCTGGAGTGCAGAGTTTCCCATGAAGTACTGGTAATGATGAAAATTCTTCTTGTGGGTCATTCTCATGACATAGCACTTGAATTTGTTGAATTTCATCTGCCAAGAGGATTCCCACTTGCAGAGTGAATTGATGTCTTGTTGAAGGGTATTAGTCATTCAGAGAATGTATGGGTCTGTAGAGAATCAGATCATCTGCGAATAATCACCTCAAGATGTTACACAAGTTGAAAGGTCATTTAAGTAGGTTAGAAAGAGCAGGGGGCCCAGGACAGTACCCTGGGGTACTCCTGAAGACACTGGACATGTGGATGATGATTGACCGTCATCTAATACCTTCTGGTGTCGTTTGGTTCGAAAGTTTTCGATCCATTCTTGATAGGACCTCGGATGCCAAGATGGTCAAGTTTTGCTAACAGGCGTTGGTGGGGCACCACATCAAAAGCGTTACTAAAATCCATAATGCAAAGATCGACTTGACCCGTTGCATCCAAAACGTGGGCTAGGTCATTAACCAGTCTAGCTGAGTTTCACAAGATCGTCCTCTCCTAAATCCGTACTGTCTGTCACAGAGAAGTGAGAATCTCCCCAGATGTCCCATAATGTTGCTATGCATAATATGTTCCAATTGCTTGCTCGCAATACAAGAAGCTGAGAGGTGACTTTATTGAGGTATACAAGATCACGAGGGCAAGGATAAGAACGTCCTGTCCTTTTCCTAGAGTATAGATTCAAAAATTAGAGACCATAGACTTAAGGTGAGCGGGAAATTTAAGAGGGACCTCGGCAACTTTTTTCACTCTGAGAGTAGTCCATATCTGCAATGAGCTGCTAGAGGAAGCAATAGAAGTGGACACAATTATGACTTAAAAAAAATATTTGGACAGAAGGGTTTAGAGAGCTGTAGACCAAGTGCAAACAAATGGGACTAGCCCAATATGCCAACTTGGTTAGCGTGGTGGACCGATGGGCCTGCTTCCATGTTGTATAGCTCTGACTCCATGACTCTATTTAGGTGCTTCACCACTGGATTATCCAATTGTGCCAGTATCAAAAAAAAATTCACGTCAAAATGAATGGAATGCCAGAGACAAAATTAACAATACAGATATTGGCTTAACCTGTCCCTTGACTTTGATATGAAAATCTGTATTTTTCGTTTCCCTTTACGCGGTATCACTTTTTTAAAGCAGCGTTCTATATTATTCAAAGAGGTATTCTATTGTACAGATCTGCTGGAGGGTGGAGTCGATTCAAATCAGGGATTATGATTTCAATCTATCAACTGGCTTTCAGATTTTCTTTGTTTCCTGTTTACTCATTAACTGGCAGAGATCCCTAATTTATTTCTGTTGTATTTAACTTCTTGCGAAAACCTTTAATGTTTTGGTTAGAATGGTCCTTTTGCAGAATGGTGTATTTTTCACAAAGGTTACTGGAATTCTGCCTGGATTAGAGAGTACTAGAGATTAGAAAGTTTGGATAAACTTGGATTGTTTTATTTAGAATGTTGAAGGTTGAAGTATATAAAATTATCAGTGAAAAGTGAATCCATTAAAAAAAGGGGGCGGCACAGTGGCGCAGCGGTTTAGTTGCTGCCTTGCAGCGCCAGAGACCCGGGTTCAATCCTTACTACAGGTGCTGTCTGTATGGAATGTATACATACTCTCTGTGACCACAAGGGTTTTCTCCGGGTGCTCCGGTTTCCTCCCACACTCCAAAGGTGTTTAGGTTTGTAGTTTAATTGGCTTCGGTAAAATTGTAAATCGTCCCTAGTGTGTGGCCTCGTGCTAATGTACGGGGTGATCGCTGGTCAGCACAAACTCGGTGGGCCGAAGGGCCTGTTTCCATGCTATGTCTGAAGTCTAGTAGAGGCATGGATCGGGTACACAATCAGAGCCTTTTTTCCAGGGTAGAAATGTCAAAGACCAGAGGGCATAGCTTTAACATGAGAAGGACAAAGTTTAAAGCAGATGTGTGGAGCATGTTTTTTTTCCTCTCCAGTGAGTGGTAGGTGCTTGGAATGTGCTGCCAGAGTTGGTGGTGGGAGGCGTATAATAGTCTTTTAGAAAGACACATGGATGTGCAGTGAACAGAAGGATATGGATCATATGCTGGCTGAGGTTCAGCGTGGGCATTGTGGGCCAAAGGCCCTGGTCCTATGTTGTACTGTTCTATGTTCTATTTTCTGTGTGAAGGTTGCTGAACACTTATTGCCACTAGATGGCATACAATGATCATTAATGTCACTTGTGGAAATTTGTAACTGCACATACCATGTTGTCTTCAACCATTGGAGTAATTATTTTAGGAGAATTGAGGCCTATTTTGATGTTTGTTGAAAGTCTCTATCTAGATAATATACCAGGCCTGATCAGATGTATCCAAGGACACTGTGCTAGAAAAGAAATTGCAGGAGTCCTGGCTGAGTTGTTTGAATCATTGTAGGACACTGATGAGATGTTGGAATACTGGAGGGTAGCTCATGTTGTACCTTTATTTTAGAAGCGATACAAAAAAAAAGATGGGACTTAGACAATAGACAATACACAATAGGTGCAGGAGTAGGCCATTCGGCCCTTCGAGCCAGCACCACCATTCAATGTGATCATGGCTGATCATTCTCAATCAGTACCCCGTTCCTGCCTTCGCCCCATACCCCCTGACTCCGCTATCCTTAAGAGCTCTATCTAGCTCTCTCTTGAATGCATTCAGAGAATTGGCCTCCACTGCCTTCTGAGGCAGTGAATTCCACACATTTACAACTCTCTGACTGAAAAAGTTTTTCCTCATCTCCGTTCTAAATGGCCTACCCCTTATTCTTAAACTGTGGCCCCTGGTTCTGGACTCCCCCAACATTGGGAACATGTTTCCTGCCTCTGATGTGTCCAACCCCTTAATAATCTTATATGTTTCGATAAGATCCCCTCTCATCCTTCTAAATTCCAGTGCATACAAACCTAGCCGCTCCAGTCTTTCAACATATGACAGTCCCGCCATTCCGGGAATTAACCTAGTAAACCTACGCTGCACGCCCTCAATAGCAAGAATATCCTTCCTCAAATTTGGAGACCAAAACTGCACATAGTACTCCAGGTGCGGTCTCACTAGGGCCCTATACAACTGCAGAAGGACTTCTTTGCTCCTATACTCAACTCCTCTTGATATGAAGGCCAACATTCCATTGGCTTTCTTCACTGCCTGCTGTACCTGCATGCTTCGTTTCAGTGACTGATGCACTAGGACACCCAGATCTTGTTGTACATCCTCTTTTCCTTACTTGACACTATTCAGATAATAATCTGCCTTCTTATTCTTACCACCAAAGTGGATAACCTCACACTTATCCACATTAAACTGCATCTGCCATGCATCTGTCCACTCACACAACCTGTCCAAGTCACCCTGCAACCTCATAGCATCTTCCTCACAGCTCACACTACCACCCAGCTTTGTATCATCTACAAATTTGCTAATTGTACTTTTAATCCCTTCATCCAAGTCATTAATGTATATTGTAAATGTACTTGTACTTGTCGACTACTACGTCTAAAATCTGTGGTGGTATCACTTCTCATTGCAGACTACTGCTTTAAGCACCCCAAATATAACCTGTCCCAAATAGTGTAGAGTATTGAAAGTGGGTCAGGCAGCATGTGTGGAGGGAATAGATAGCTGAAGTTTCTAATCAGGACCCTTCTTCTTCTGTCCATTCCTTCCATAAATGTTGCCTGACCCTCAGAGTTCCTCCCGCACTTTTTTTTTTGCTCCAGATTCCACCACCTGCAGTTTCGTATGTTTCTAGAGTGTTACTTGTATGAGAACTGTTGTTATTGGTATGGATGTTCTGACTGCCATTTCCTCAGGCCAGTGTGCTGATGAATGTGAAGATGGGCAAATGAACTTAAGCAGTGCCTACATTGGTTTGCCAACCTTACGAAAAATGAAGCTTGTTAGAACAATAAATTATGGGAGTGACCACTGGCAGGGCTTAGAAGATTCAGCCTACTGATTCATTCACCATGTCATCTAGCTCAGCACATTTTATTGCAAATGGTCATCATGTGCCGTGTCTGTGGTATTACAACTTAATATAATAAACCATGAAAACATGTCTTGAGGTATTGTCATTCCAATTGCAGTGTTTTGTATGTTAATATATCTCTGGTCCCCATCTACATTAATATTTACTTCCTCATTATGCTAATCATGGACTAAAACTTGTAATTCATCGGATCATTTCCCTGAGATTATTGAGTTTTGCTTATTTGAGTTTCCTGTTGGATAATCATATTTTATTCAAAATGCAAATTAAATGTAAATAAGCAATAAATATATTGGTACTGAAGAATGGATAGCAAAAGTTGATCTTAGCATCATGTAAGGGTTTTCTTGTCTTGGCCTGGTGCATTGCAGGAATAATAGTTTTATTAGATTAGCCCTGAAGTGTGGTGATCAAAAAGAAATTATAACCATTCTATTGTGTATGTTTTTAATTATAAATTTTATATGTATATCATTTCACTGCACATCGTGTATGTGTATGTGACAAATAAACTTGACTTGACAATGATGAATTATTTCTTAGCTTTTCATTTTTATGTACAAATGAACAATCTGAATTACCATTATTCTTCCCTCAAATTTGTTCAAAGACTTTGTTCAAAACGAAGCGGAGACTGATGCCATGATTTCCCACAAAGCTAAGAAATTAGACAATTGTGCAGCTGAAGTTCAGACATTTTTTCAAGTGCTTTGAATTGAACTAGGGTCACATTTTATGTGCCCTGGAGATATAGAAGGACTAAAAAAGGATCTGTCTTTTGACCCTTATTGAGGTTTACTGTTAATAATTACTGAATCAGTAAGTAATTTTGAAGATCTAAAGGATATTTATTGACGGTTTAAAATTCTCAGAGCCTATAGTAATATTTAAATGTAAAACAATAAGATGGGATAATACATTTCGTACAGTATTGCTTTTCCAGATGTCAGATGTTGTTCAAGTACACCGGCACACTTGTATATTAAAAAAGCCATAATTAACTCATAACAGATGATTTTTTGTCTCTTTCCACTTTCTTCTCCCACGCCAAGATTTATTTGCTAAATTCAAGGCATGACTCCTGCTGGGTTTTGCAGGAACGTCTACTATGGTTATATACTGCCCAGTCTTTACATGAACCTCATCGACCAAACCAGTTCACGTATCTGTGTCTCTAAACTTTCAAAGAGAACTGAGGTAGAATTAGAGGGCAAGCTAATTCACCTCAATGGGAATGAAAGTTCAGGTTTTCCATCAGTTGAATATTTGAACCTGTACGAATCAATACTTTTTATTATCTCCTTGATGGTTAAAAATGTTGAAGGGTAATTAAAACTATCTTATTTAAACCAAACAAAATGGTTATGTTTATTTTGCAACATTCCTCTGTGATAAATTCTACAGATTGAATTAAGTGAATTACAATAAAGCAGCTATTTTGTATTTTGCCTTCGTGTGTGAATATATTCATCTATGAGATATATATATATATAGTGTGTGTCTGATCTCATTTCACTTGGTATTTAGTTTTCTATTTTGAAAGAAATTATAGAAACATGCAATGGGCATACATATGCAATCCAGGTCACAAGAGGGTGTCTTGTTATGCATGAGTCGTGCTGCTGTGCATGTAGATATAAAACAGTAACAGGTCTTTTTAAATTGAGATGCTTGGAGTGAGTGACACCATGGAATTGCAAGTATCTGTGACATACATTAATTTTTAATGGAGGACCCAAATTAAACTGGATCTGCCAGAAATAAATTGGTATAGAAACCTGCCAATACTGAATCACTTGAGCATTACTAGCTTATTCTTTAACACAATTGTATATATCTGGTGTTACATTGTAGCTGAAGTCTGCAAGTTTTCAAATTTATTTTAACAATTAAACTATTGACTCAGTAAATTAAATCTAGTTAATTTAAGTAGATTATTAGGTTATTAAAAAATAAAATTGTGTATCAGGAATCTCAACTAGGGTACTGCATTTATGAAGTGGATTTTGCGAGTGTTGAGTCTATGCATGTTGAAAAGCAGTAATGCAACCTATTCAACATTTTAAATTTTCAACGGAAAAGGTTTTTCACATTTCATTTTCTTTCAGTATTAGATAAGTGGTCATAGGCACACTAGTAAACGTGTGCAGTTTTCATTGTGTTAGTGTTTAAATTGCTCACAATTATTGACATAAATGCATTTATATAGCATCTTTCAGGATATCACAAAACATTTGATACAAACACATCTAATAAGACATAGGAGGAGAATTAGGCTATTTGGCCCATCGTGTCTGCTCTGTCATTCACTCATAGCTAGTATTTTCTTACTCTCAACCCCATTCTCCTGCCTTCTCCCCATAATCTTTGACGCCATTACTAATTCACAACCTATCAATCACTGTTTTAAAATGTCGAATGACTTGGCCTCCACAGTCGTCTGCGGCGATTAATTCAACAAATTCACCAGCCTCTGGTCCTAGACACTCCCACTGCTGAGACCATCCTCTAAACATCCACTCAATCTAGGCCTTTCATTATTCAGCAGGTTTCAATGAGATTCCCCCTCATCCTACTAAACTCCAGCGAGTACAGGCCCAGAGCCATTAAATGCTCCTTGTATGTTAACCCAAGCATCCACGTCATCATTCTCATAAACCAGCTCTGTACTTTCTCCAAAGCCAGCACAACCATCCTTGGATATGGGGCCTAAAACTGTTCAGAATATTTCAAATGTGGATTGATCAATGCCTTATAAAGTTTCAGCATGACATCCTTGCTTTCATATTTTAGTCCTCCCAAAATGAATGTTCACATTTCATTTGCTTTCCTCACTATCGACTCAACCTGAAAATTAACCTTTTGGGAATTCTATACCAGTACTCCTTAGTCCCTTTGCACCTCGATTTCTAAATACTCTACCTATGTAGAATATATTCTACACCTGTATTCCTTCTAGCAAAGTGCATGAAAGTACACTTTGCCATGCTGTATTCCATTTGCCACTTTTTTGCCCACTCTGGTGACCAACTCCATCTGCAGCCTCCCTGCTTCCTCAACACTACCTGCTCCTCCACCTATTTTTGTATCTTCCACAAACCTGACCACAAGCCATCAATTCCATCATCCAGATTATTAACATATGATGTGAACTGTAGCAGACCCAACAGTGACCCTCTGCAGAACAGCACTAGATATTGGGAGCTAACCAGAAAAGACCCCCTACATTCCCACTCTTTGCCTTCTGCCAGTCAGCCAATCTTCTATCCATGCTACCACCTTGCTTTCAATACCATGGGCTGCTATTTTGATTAGCAGCCTCGTGTGCGGCAATATTCCAACAGATTTGTGGGGTAAGATTTTCCCTTAACAAAACCATGCTGTCTTTGGCCTTAATAATGGACACAACCTACCAATCACTGAAGTTAGGCTAACTGGCTTATATTGTTCTTTCTTTTTCCTCGCTCCAGTGGAATTAGGTTTGCTATTTTCCTTCTCCTTAAATATAGCAACTGCACTCACTTTTGCCACCTGACTCTTGAATTTCTGGCATGTAGATGGAGTCTTGAAGACGGACACAAAAAACATATTCGGTTTATTTGCTATTTCTTTGTTCCCCATTACTACAAGTGGTCCAATGTTCACTCTTGTCTCTCATTTACTCTTTATATATCTTTTAAAAATATTGGTATCCTCTTATGTTATTGACCAGCTTACCTTCATACTTCATCTTTTCTCTCCTTATTGCTTTTTTAGTTCACTTGTGTTGGTTTTAAAAAGTTTCCAATCCTCTAGCTTCCCACTAATCTTTGCTATATTATATGCCTTCCCTTTTGCTTTTACGCTGTCTTCGACAACACTACCCAGAGGCCTAACATTTACTGTGGAGGTCCTGCCCTTGTTGGATGTCACAAAATGCAACACCTCGCATTTCTCTGTATTAAATTCCATCAACCATTCCTCCACCCACCTGGCCAATCGATCCAGATCCTGCTGCAATCGTTCACAACCATCTTCACTATTTGCAAAACTCTAACTTTTGTATCATCAGCAAACTTGCTAATTTTGCCCTGTTCTCATCTAAATCATTGATGTAGTTGATAAACTGTAACGGGCCCAGCACCGAACACTGAGGCATACCACTCGTTACAGGCACCCAGTCTGAGAAGCAACTGTCCAACATTACCCTCTGCTTCCCTCCGTGGAGCCAATTTGCTATCTATTCAGCTATCTCTCCTTGGATCCCATGAGGTCTAACCTTCCAGAGCATGCGGCACCTTGTCGAACTTCTTACTGAAGTCCATGTACACAACATCTACAGCTCTGCCCTCATCAACCTTTTTGGTCACGTCTTCAAAAAAATCAATCAGATTTGTGAGACACAACCTCCCACGGACAAAATCATGCTGACTATCCCTTATCAGCCCTTGCCCATCCAAATGCCTGTATATCCTATCCCTCAGAATACTCTCTAGTAACTCACCAACTACAGATGTTAAGCTCACCGGCCTATAGTTCCCAGCATTTTTCCTGCAGACTTTCTTGAAAAGAGGTAAAACATTTGACATCCTCCAGTCTTCCGGCGCCTCTCCTGTATTTAAGGACGACTCGTAAATTTCAACCAGGGCTCTCGCAATTTCCTCTCTAGTTTCCCACTAATGACCTCGGATATATCACATCAGACTCAGAAGATTTGTCTACCTTCAAACACAACAGTACCCTCAATACTTCTTCGACAGTAACCCTGACTGCTCTCAAGACACTTCCAGTGACTGCTCTAATTTCCTTCGTCCTGCTGTCTTTCTCCTCGGTAAATACAGAGGAGAAATACGCATTTTGCATCTTGACCATCTCCTGTGGCTCCACACAGAGGTGACCGCTTTGATTCCTGAGAGGTCTCACTCTCTCTCTAGTTACCCTTTTCCCCCTTATGTATCTATAAAATCTTTTGGGATTGTCCTTCATGCTATCCGCCAGGGCTATCTCCTGGCCCCTTTTTGCCCTTCCGATTTTCTTTATTAGTTTACTCCTTAGTTCCCGAAACTCCTCCTGGGATGCATGATCCCAGCTGCCTATACCTGTCCCATGCATCCTTGTTGTATTTGACTAATGTCTCAATTTCCCTCGTCACCCAAGCTTCCTTACATTTGCTTGCTTTGCCCTTCACTCTAACGTGGACATACACATCCTGAGCTTTCTTCAATACACTTTTAAAAACATCCCACTTAGCCGATGTTCCTTTCTCCTCTAATAATCTGATCCAGTCAACTTGAGCGAGACCTTCTCTCATACCCTCAAAGTTGGCCTTACCCCAGTTGAGCATTTTAACACGTGGACCCTCTCCGTCCCTATCCATAACTATCTTAAACCTAATCGAACTGTGGTCACTGGTCCCAAAGGACTCCTCCACACACACTTCATTAACTTGCCCTTCCCAATTTCTCAATACTAGATCCAGCGTTGCCATCTCACATGTGGGAAAGAAGAGTGGGTACACTTGTGGAACTGTGGTTGCTTGATTTCGTGCATCAGGTTCCACAATTTGATAAGTCAGCAAATCTCTTTAATGATGGTGGTTTAAAAATAACTATTTTCAGACACTTTCGTGAATTTTTGAAACTCGGCTTCATATGTGTATTGAGTCTTTGATGTATACCTTGATTATTTTTTCAAATCTGAAATTCCTGAAGCTATGCGAAATGTCTTTATCAGCATTTATGAGCCTTTAAATTTTTTTGTTTACATTGAAAGCACATGGTACCATCTTCATGCTATAATGACCCATAGCAAAATGTATTGGTTTTTGTAACTGCACGTGGGTCTGACTAAAATGCAGGCAGAGATAGAACGGGTTACTAATCAAGAAATCGGCTTCAGTAGAGGAGTCCATATTTTACATTTTCTGACATTGCTGGCCTTCTCTATGTGGATGCAAGTGAATTACTGGAAATGTCACAATTGCCTTATCACTTCATGTACAAAGTTTAGAATGGGGTTAAGGTGGCATTTTGTGCTTTCCAAATATCGCAAATTCACAAGGTACATGTAAAGTTTTGATGATTTGGACAAGTGCCTTTGGACTTTCTTTTTATTGTTCACCCTCTCTCAGTGAGAGGTGTAACAAAAGAGAAAAAATAGATTTTACTTCCAGCAATTATGGTTGATGGAAGGTGTGAGCATATGGAAATAACACAAGTATAATCTCTTGGAGAATCGGAAACATTAGCACATTCTGCCCTGTGAATGGCTTTAAGTAATCTTATCATGACGCAAGTGTTTAATAACTAAACCGTTTCTCTAAATTGTAATCGGATTACACCCACGCAAGTTTACTCGTCACCACTGCCTCAAAGACTCGTTTCAGAAAATTCACTTTAATTAGATCCTTGTACAAGATCATCCTAATTTACAACTGTATTCAGTTCAAATAATGCAGTCCCTTGATTTAGCCAGTTTGGTGCACTCTGCGTTTCATTAAACCCCTCCTGACTTTTTATATATTGGCTTATTGTCAGCAGTTTAGCTTTTGGATTGAATTCAGTCATCCAGCCAATGATGAAAGAAAGATGGACGAGTTTATATTGAATGTTTCTTAACTTCAGGATGTCCCAAATGCTTTAGAGCTTATGCAGTTTTCTTTTAATTCTTAATCTCTAGACTATTTATTCCTGTTTTGTTCTGTTCTGTTACATTGGAATTTGCAGGCAGTTCTATAAATTTAAGATCCTGAATTATAATGCTGATTTTTTTTCTCACCTATAACCTAGAATCTCAGTCCCCCAATTATTTCAATTTTACTGTTGTTTGAAGTATTTGAAAAGTATATACCTTTTGGATCAGTTTAAATATGATACAGATGTAGCAATCATTGTGACACCGTGATTAGAAATCATTCATTATTACTATTAAGTTTAAACGTGTAGCACCTTTACAGGAAATCTTTATCCAGTTAAACCATGTTGATTTTAAATGACATAGTTTTTTATAGTTATCACGACTAGATATAAAGCTACTTTATTCAAATTGGTAAACGATTCTCACTGTTCTTAAATATCAGTCATAAAATTTGATTTTCTACTGATTTGGTTCCACTGCTGGAGGTGCTAATGGATGGTGGCTATGATGAAATTTCATCCTTGACGTCACTATTAGGTGCAGTTAATTACTTAAATGGCATGAATTAGTGCATTTGAAATTTCATCATTAGCACAAATAAATTATGTAGCATCTTGGTATTTAGGTTAATTACATATCAAAATTAACATGGCAATCCAAGTAAAATTTAAGAATGCTGCTTGTCTTTTCCTTTGGAGAGTAACTAGTATTATAAATAAAGCCTGGCAATTAACTGGATTGGGAGGATGACTGTCATCCTTGCTCATTCTTCCAACCTTCTTGATGCAGCATAATGGTGGTGAACTGAATGGAAAGAAGTAATGGACTGGGCTGTGTTCACCACTCTCTGTAGACGACATGCGACGACCCTGTCGGCGACAACTGAAGCTTTATAAGGTGCTGGTGGGGCTGCATTTGGAATATTGTGAGCAGTTTTGTGCCCATATGTGAGGAAGGATGTGTTAGCGTTGAAGATAGTCCAGAGGAGTTTTGTGAGAATGATCCCAGGGATGATTGGGTTAATGTATTAAGAGTTTTTGATTTTTCTGGGCCTTTACTTGTTGGAGCTTAGAAGGATGAGGGGGGATCTCATTGAAAACTGCCAGATAATGAAAGGCCTAGAAAGAGTGGACATTGAAAGGATGTTTCCACTAGTGGGAGAATCTAGGACCAGAGGGCGCAGCCTCAAAATAAAATGACATACCTTTAGAATGAAGATGAGGAGGAATTGCTTAAGTCAGAGGTAGTGAATCTACCATTGTCAGAGATGGCAGTGGAGGTCAAGTCATTGGATGTTTTAAAGCAGAGATTAATAGGTTCTTGATTAGTAAGATTATAGAGAGAATGCCACATCACTCTGCGGTCAAAAAGACTAATTCTGCTCCGATGTCTAATGGTGTTATAACTTAGGAAAGTTAGGAATTTCTCCATAGGCTTCCCAATAGGTATAATTCCACCAGTATTTTTTGTGTATTCTTTGATGTTATTCTTCTGAAGCATAAATAAGTTCCAGCATTTCTACAGAACAGAAAACAATGAATTATAGTTTAAATGGCTTTGTTTTTCAATTCAATTCTATCTATTCAACAAGTGGAAAGGTTATCAACATCTTTTCCTTTCAGTTCCACTTATACTTCCACTCTTATCCTTGCTTCTCTCTTTACCATCTGCATTTAGATGGGCCCTTGATTTTAGTCTTTACAGAATTCATGAAAATTCTCAAAGATTCCTCTCTAAACACTTTGAATGCAAAAGGTGAACCTTGATACTGAGCTTCTAACTAACTGTTTTGTTTTCACCTCATAATTCTACAGACCTGTCACTAATATTTTAAAGATAAACACAAAACTGGCCATCCATGACCAAACATGGAATGTTGTCCAAAGGCTGATAATCTCTAAGAAAATCACTTTTTCCCACTTTCTCACTTGAATTCAGTGGCTACTAGATGGACTTAATTACATCATATCAAGCTATTGTTGTAAGAGCATATTCCATTGACTTGGGAATCTTGAAAGCCAAATTTGGGTGATTTTCACACTTCCTTGCAGCATAGAGAGAGGACTTTCAGCCTATTGAGTTTATGCCAATTTTCAAAGCAATCCATTCTGCCCAACCCACGCCATGTTTTTCAGTCATTGATTCTCTCGCACACGCCGATTAACCCTCCACCTCCAAAAACACCTCAGATTCTCCCAGCATCCACTTGACAAGGATTAACATTATCAATACATCACTGGGGATGCATGAGGAGGCTGGAACACGCAGAGAATATCCACATGGTCATAAGGAGAATGTGCAAACACCACACAGGCAGCAGAGAGCGTCAGCATCAAACTCTGGTCACCGAAACTGTAAAGGGCCTGTCCCACTTAGGCGATTTTCTTTGGCGACTGCCGGCGACTGTCAAAGTCGTAGCAGATCGGCAAAATTTTCTTTTACCCGACGACAATGACCAAGACAATGCCGAGTCAGGTCGAGATTACACCGTCTTCGGAAACATTGCGAAATTCCCACGCTGTCAATGCTTCTCCGGCGTCCTAATTTTCACTGAAATCACTGACATTGGTAAGTACTTGAGAGTTTTGAACTATAACATCTTGTATGGGTTACTAAAAATCAAGCTTCACTGTAACAAGGTATAAACTGGATTTACTTCCAGTTTACTAATAGCAGTTTAAAAAAAAAAAATTTAAAAAGTGGTTAAGTGGATTTTTGTGAAAAGTGTGTGGGCATTCTTTGAAAATGTACGGGAGATGCATAATCTGGTTTCTGGGTTGCATATTTGGATTGGAGCCCACTTTAAATGTAATGGCTGATGGCCATAAACATCGTGAAAATTCCCACACTTACCTGACCGTCAAACTGTCGCCTCCAATCTACCTGTAAAATGTCCGGATGGTAAATAAATTGGTTAATCACAAGCATTTTATGGTATTTTGAAATGACTTTACTTATTTTAATATTATGTGCTTCTAAATGCATCCAAGAGAACCTATCAAACCTGGGGACAGCATGCGACAGCGCCCGCAATAAGTAACAATACGTGCCGACAAGCCAGCTGTCGCCGAGAAATTTCAAACCGGATGATTTCTCAGCGACGCGCTGAGATCCACTACGATTTTTGGAAGACTCCTCACGATCATGCTCGCGACACCCGGCGAACTGTCGGCAACAGCCTAGTTGCTGGCAGTCGCCTTAAAATCGCCTATGTGGGACAGGCCCTTAAGGCAGCTGTCACTGTTCTGCAAACTATGTAGGGCCTCTTCTAATTCTACACTTTTCCAGATAACCTATACGAGACAAAGTGTTTTCTTTGAAATATTTTTTTATGTTTTATGTCATTCTTTCTTCTTGGCTATAGTTTAATACTGATTGGACTAGATAATGCATATCAGGATTATGTGCATTCCCACTGTTAGAGGCTGAGGGAGGTAGCAACCCCAAATGATCAAGAAATCAATGTGCTGAACTAATGCAAGAGGCTTTTATTTTCACCCTCGCGTTTCCATGGGAATGAAGTGAACTTTGAAGAAACAATCCCAATATGGTTAGAAGCTGCTAATGGCAAAAAATGGGGGATATTCTCTTGGTCCCAGCTGTCTTGAAGTTATTCAAAGTCCATTGGTCTGAAGAAGGGTCTCGACCCGAAACGTCACCCATTCCTTCTCTCCCGAGATGCTGCCTGACCTGCTGAGTTACTCCAGCATTTTGTGAATAAATCCATTGATTAATTTCTGCTTTGATATCTGTAACTATTTCCCCTGTTCCAAACTGTGCCTTAAAACATGAATGATAAGTATTTTAACCATTTTTGCTAGAACACCTTACATATGTCCACTATTCTATGGTAAAACTATGTTTGAAATGTAGCCTACATTATTGAATGACAACTCTATGGAATGTTCAAACTTTTGTTTGAAAAGATGGAAGATCACGAGAAACTAAAAGGCATCCAATTAAAATGGCTACCTTCACAGTACTGAAATCTGCCTGGTTTTGGTCCCTGCACCTCTCCTATATGCAGTCCTGAGTGAGGGATATTGGAAAGTGATTGTAGATGAAGCTGTGTAATTTTCTCTTGCCTTGTTTCAAAATTCAATTGGTGGCTCCAAGAGAGAAGTGATCAGCCTGTGGCAAGTAGTGTTGTTCACAGACTTGTTTTTAAACTACACATTGGGGATAAAGCTATTTGGCACCCAATGCCAGAATACTAATTTCATCGCAGAATTATTTTGCTGTGTTTATATTTTTTGTATTGAATTAAGCAGTGGAATTTGGCCATACGTGTAAGTCAAATATGAATACACAAAGAACTTGTTCAGTATTTATCGCTCAGCCTTTGGCCTATTGATGACACTCAGAAAATGGTGAATTCCTGGGTGCTTTGTGTTCAGAGCTAAAGAATATTTTGTGAAGTTTTGTTGTTGTTGGATTTCTGTTCCCACAGTAATACTGTAAAGTTGATCGTGTACTATAGTGTGGATTAGTAAAGGTTGCATACCAGAAGCTGTAACTGTCGTGTCCAGGCGATAATAAGGCTCATTACATCAGTGTTACTTTTAATCTGGGGGGAAAGATGTAAGTAAATTGAGTAGAATGAACAGTTCCAAGTACAAATTAACGATGTATAACTGTAGAGATGGCACCTCTTATTTTCACAAGCATTGTGAAAGGTTGTTGTAGCAAAATCGGTTCTGCAATCAAGTATTGACCATTGTCATTTTAGATATTTGTGGGAAGTATTGTATACTTGTAGTGGATAACAAATCTGCATAAATTATTGTTTTTCAAGTTATAATGAGCTTCCTAATTCTACAGTCTATAAGAATCAGATCTTCTGTGAGAAATAATTAATTTGGCCAAAGTGAATTGTTTCTTTAATTAGCCCATTTCAAAACCTACTCATTTGATACTTTCTGATATTTTCGCCAAGGTGCATATTTTACCATGCAGCCTTTTGTTGTAAGCACTTCTTTTAAAAATGACAATAAAAGCAACAATTAAAATTTATTGAACCCTTATTCCTTGACCTTCTTAAATTAGACATCATTGAATGGCCCTTCCTTGCTGACAAAGCGACGAGTAAGAGGGGAGGGAACCCCACGATGGCAGAATACGTCCTGTTGGTAGTGGCGGCTTGTAGAAAGCATGTACTTTTGGGGGCTACAGCATGAGCTTCAACAACAGCCATGTTAACTGATGTGGAATGGCTCGCTGGTGCAGACCTAGGTTCGCCAAGTTTTAAGGTGAAATTACAAAGTGCTGGAGTAACTCATCAGTCTGAAGAAGGATCCCAACGTCACCTATCCATGTTCTCCAGAGATGCTGCTTGACCTGCTGGGTTACTCCAGCACTTTGTGTATTAACTATCATCTGCAGTTCTTTGTTTCAAGCACATACAATGATAATACTTTACTCTGTTATATCGGACAATCAGCAATAATGAACACCATACCCCCCCCCCCCCCCCCGTCTGTTATAATGAGGGTTTACTGTATTCATTTAATATTTAAAAACTAGTGTGAAATGTGTGTATTAGAATTGAAAATAGTGCTTTTTTTAACGTATTTTAATTTTAATTTTTATTTTGTTCCCAATCATTTTTAAGTTGTTGAAACATGGTACATCTTTATGTGAAACCACATATTATTTGAACAGTATATCTGTAAGCCTTTAGAATTTATTTTATATATACCATCTATATTCATTACAATATTTGATATGTGTAACAGATTCATTTATGTCTTCCTCCACATTCAGGTTCTTCTAGAAACTTATTTGGTTAACTAATGGGGAAAAACTGCAGTCTACTAATAATATGAACACTTAATGAATTTAGGAATTGTATGGCCTAATTATTTGAGTTAAACAGCACAACTAAAATAGGAAAGTAGGAAATACATCTTTTAATTATCAAATAATGCAGAATGAGGAACAATTCTTAGCTGAGAAATCAAAAAAGCTTTGTGTGTAGTAAAGACACTGCTACCTTTGATCGAGATTCAAATTTAGAAGATCTTTCAAAAATGTTATTGTGTCCGGGTTGTAGGATCACTAAAACAGTACATTCCTCCTTGATTCTCAATCATCAACTGTGAAAAGGTTCAAAATCCCCAACTGAGGATGGGATAGATATCAATAACAAATTTCTTTGTGCTTTAACTAAGTCTGCATGCTGAAAAAATGGACATTATGTCTGGATGATTAAGCAACTTGGCAAAGCCCAAGGCTCAGTCTTGCTATACAAGAAGTGACCAGATAGAGGCTAGTACAAAAATTGAAAGATGTTTCTTGTTATTTGAGAGTTAAGCTTAACTATTCTGCTTTTGTTTTTGATTGTGCCAATTTGTTTAATCTCCAAGAACTGATCAGAAATCAAATATTATGGCAACAGCATGTAAGTATTTTAACCATCTTCCTCAGCTATTTGAGTGAAGTGTGCTATTATTTTTCAACCTTGATGTAGTACACTATAATTACCAATCTATTTTATCAAGAAATGCTGCAGCATAGTCTTAATTGGTAGAGGGCTTTCTGATCCTTAATTGTGATGCCTTGGTTGCCCCAAACGCTGTTCATACTTCCAACCAATGTGATTCTCAATTGTTCGGCAAATGAACAGCATATGCTGTCCTTTACTAGTGTCTTGAGGGACCTTGCTAACTTTGGAAATCTCTGGAGTTTTCTGATTCAGGTCATACATTAACACTTTCATAGCAGATCTATTAACAGTAATGCCAAAGGTATTTTGACGTACTACTACCTGCCACAACTAAGGTATCAAATTGATTCAGTACATCAATATTTTCTACATTTATAGATTTATCCTGAATATATCAAGGATATAAGATGATTATCAGAAAATTAATTATTTTTTATTTGTACAGTGTAGAATTGGGTGTTTGTGCAGCTTCTTTTTTGTTGCCAGTGTTTTCTGGGAAGGGTGCTGAGAAATGAATGTTGATGCCAATGTGCCTTGTAGATACAGGAAGTTTGAGAGGAAATGTTTATCACTTTCTATTGTGATCTGAGTGGAGTTACAAGGAAGCAGGTGTGAATTTGTATTTAAATTCCCAATCAGTATCTTGAAAAAGGCCTGAAGTTGTCACCAACTATTTCTATTGCAAATTTATGGGAAAGAGAGTTGAAGAATGGTGTATCGTCACATCCTGCAGCTGCAACGCTATAGTTATTTTTATAACTCATTTGTTTATCTATTTTATTTCGCGAGGTACTGAGTTCATTCTGGAATATAATATAGTACAAACAGCATAATGTCATAGGTACACGCAAGTATAAATGTAGTTTTCTTTTTGTAGGTCTAGCATAACGGTGCATTGCATGATTTGACTCGAGTGAATACTAAAGGCAGAGGTACATCTAATACAAGGCGTGCTTATCTTGCAGTACACGAGAAACTGCTGCCCTGCCTTTCAACTTCATCCCGAAGTTTGATCCGACCACAGGTGCTGTCTGTACAGAGTTTGTACGTTCTTCCCGTGACCGCGTGGGTTTTCTCCCACACTCCAAAGATGTACAGGTATATAGGTTAATTGGCTTGTGCATGTGTAAAATTGACCCAAGTGTGTGTAGGATCGTGTTAATGTGCGGAGATCGCTGGTTGGTGTGGACTGGGTTCTGTGCTGTATCTCTAAACTAAACTAAAACCAAGACAAAGTATTCACTTAATTGGTAACCTTTAGAATACTAAATATTGACTTGCCACTGCTGGTGCATTTTAACAATTTTTTTTAGTAGCTGGTAAATAACAGGCTATTTTGGCAGCACCTAAATGCACCATTCCCATCCCCATAAAGCACAAGGTATGCCACCATCTGAAGTTCCCTTCATGTTGCGCATTGACCTGGCTTGGATATGTATCATTGTTTCTTTGTTGCTGGATTAAAACTGGTTGAACTTCAGTTCTAAGAAGGGCAGTTAGTAATTGATAATAAATGGCAACAATTGTTTTCCTTGACAACAGCAAATCTCTAACGTTTTGGGGGATTTACCTGACAATAGAGACCAAGAAACATTGAAATATCTAAGTCTAACAGCAGAAGCTATGCTCTGCATATGTTTGCATGTAGAATGGCTAGTTTGCTAATATTTCTGCACTGTAGGTAAATGACTTCAGAAGAATGATGAGGCTCACATTTTCCACACACATTTCCACTCAACTGCAAGAGATTTTCTTAATGGTGAAGCATAAGCCTACACAGGCTTCTCAGGAATTATTTTGGGAAATCTATCCATTGAAGTTGTGCCAGGTTGGAACAGTGAGCCCATTCATTGGAATGGAGAATAGCTCTTGTGAGCAAGAGTATCAATGTTGCTGATTTTTAAAAAAATTGTTAATTTAAACGCGTGTAATAATGTTGTCTTTTTAGTATCTTTTTAAAAAACGATTAAAAATTCCTGAACCATTTTTTTGCTGGGAATGCTTTGCATATATTTATTTAAGGTTTTCACATGCTTCAAATAACTTACCCCCCGTTATAACAGACCATTGTGGGAGGGGGGGGGGAATGGTGTCTGTTATTGCAGATTGTCCGCTTTAACGGAGTATGGTGTTATCATCGTTTGTAGACTCTAAATGCAGGTACAATTTCTGGAGAGAAGGAATGGGTGACATTTCAGGTGGAGCCCTTCATCAGACGGTCAGAGGAGAGGGAAATTGGAGATGTGGATGTGTACAAAGAATTCTCTTTGGTAAGGTGTGAAAACAACAGATCAAAGCAGACTAAGTTCAAGGAAATGTAGAATAGTTAATCGTTGGCTGAGGGAAAGATGACAACGAAGCATACAAACAGTAAAATTAATCAGGAGGATAGTAAAACTAGTCGGAGAACTAGGGTGGGGAGGAACAGAGAGAGGGAAAATGGGTCACTTGAAGTGAAGAGGCAGCATCTCTGGAGAACATGGATAGGTAATGTTGAGACCCTTCTTCAGACTGATTCAGTCTGCTGAGCTACTCTAGCACTTTGTGTCGCTTCACCCTAAAACTAAGTGCTGATGCAGCTGGTCTGCACCAGCGAGCCTTCCTTCATCTGTTACCACATGACCCGGCTGTTGTTGGTGGTGACGGCCTAAAGAAAGTGCTGTCCCCGGGGTTACAATGTGAGTTGCAACAGCAGCCGCGTTAACCGGACCATTTGGTGGGTGAAGGAGGGCTCTCTGGCGCATCTTGCGAGCTGGGGGTGGCGTTGGAAGTCGGTGCTGTAAGCGTTCGGGGAGACGGTCTGAGCCGGGGTTGGCGAGGGTAGGTCCATCTGCTATAACCGAAATCAGTTGTAGAAGGGTCAATTAAAATTAGGGTTTACTGCATAACTATCATCATTTAATGAAATGTTTAAGATCTTTTTTTGAAAAAGTCATACATTACTGCAAATTAAAATTTTGTGAATGTCAGAGATGTTGATGAATATTAAATCTCTGACAGTTTTGATCACTTGACAAGTCACTTGGATAAGCCTCATCTAGGGAAATTAGTGCCTTTAAACAAGCTTTAGTTAAGAGTGAGATTAGTGAATAGGTGATTGACAAGAAAGAAGAGCAATCTGACTGCAAAATATTTTGATTTGAAATGTATTCACAAATATGGCTGGTTGGTCCTTTGTAAACTCCATGCCCACAAAATTTAAAACAAACTATTAAGCTAGTAAGGAACAAAGAGGTGAATGAATGATTTGGGAATGTCATGAGCTACAGTGTCTGATTCGGGGTTCCATATGACCGTTGGTCTAAATTTAAGGCAACTTTGCTGCAGAAGTATCCATTACATTACATGCCAGTGGTAGAAAATGTAGTTTTTCTATTCTGCAATGTAACATCTTGTTCTGTTGGCCACCGTTCCGCTATGGACCTTGGGAGTCATACTTCCAAGATACTGTCGTATTTATTTTTCTTTTGTACTCTTGAGAAGATGCTGAATTGAACATTTTAGCAATTTTTTCCATCCATTCCAATGTCAAGCTTTCTGGATGAGACAAAGATGAACACAGAATAAAGATCAGAGAAACGCCCGTGAATTA
The DNA here is from genome assembly GCF_053455715.1 of Rhinoraja longicauda. Classification (NCBI taxonomy): domain Eukaryota; kingdom Metazoa; phylum Chordata; class Chondrichthyes; order Rajiformes; family Arhynchobatidae; genus Rhinoraja; species Rhinoraja longicauda. The sequence goes on along the minus strand of NC_135955.1, from coordinate 68,142,134 downwards.
TTCAGCATTCAACTCAATTGATCAATGCTGTAAGATCTAATTTGTACCTCAGTATCCTTTACCTGGTATTGTCTTTTATCCCTTTGTCTTATTGCAGTTTTTTTTTTAAACATATCTAAGGGCACGTTGGGCATGTGAGTTTCATATTTTTACTGCCTTTCGTGTGGAAAAAATGATTCCTAATGTCGCTTCTCTCTGGTCTTGTTCTGATTGTAAGATAACTCCATATTTTCCCCTGGCATGACTAATATATTTTTAAAGAAATCTATGAAAATTATTTTATCATTTTGCGAACTTAAATTAAATTCCATGAACTCAAATACCACCTGTTTTCTTAATTTAATGCTCCTCCCCGTAATAAAATAATGGTGACCTTATGGTGGCCAAGTGTTTTTCCTGACGTGCTGTTCAGTATCAAGCACCATACTCCAGTGGGATCTCAGTACGTTTTTATACAGTTGAAGTTTTTTCAATTTAAAATTCCATTCTATTTGAGATAAAGGTCAACAGTCCATTTTTAAATGTTGTACTTATGCACCAGTTTTAATGTTTACATAACTACTTGAAGAGCTGTTCTTGCATGCTGCTTGATCTGGTACAAAGAAGAAAATGCTTCATTTTGTTTTTAATGTTAACTGATCTCATTATTGCCATTTTGAACATTTTCCAAAGCTGTGCTCTTTTTGCTTTACTATACCTCATAACTTACTATCTATCAGCTGTAAATTTGGATGGGTAACTCTGTGCCTCAATCATAACCTTTGAATTGTACAGAATGACTGCACAGGAGGTGGTCATTTGTTCCAATGTGGCTGATTGGCAGAGTTGATTAGAATCAGTCTTGTTTCTTTGTTGCCTTCCATTTCTTTATTGTGCCATTTATTTGTTTGGTGAAAAGCTGCAACCCCAGTGGAACACATTTGTCAAATCCATTCAGGCAGTGACTTATTTTCTTCAACCTCCCAGACAAATTGCCATCCAATCACCGCAATTTAATGTACCTTTTTCCGATAATTTCTTGGTTTATCAAATTCCTTCTGGAAGTCTATGTAAACAAGATGGTAGATACTGCCCCGGCCACCATCCTCATTACCTCCTAACAAACCTCTAATACCACCCTCTCCCCAGGTTCTTTCCACTGCAACCGCAGGAGTTATGACACCTGTTCCTATACCCCTATACCACCTCCATGCAGATACCCCAACAGTCCTTCCAGGTGAGACAGAGGTTCACATGCACCTCCTCTAACTCCTACTGCATCCAGTGTTCCCTATGTGACCACCTGTTCATTAGCGAGATGAAGCACAGATACAATGATCGTTTCGCCGACCACATGCTCGGTCTGTCAAGGTCAACTGGATCTCTTGGTTGTTAACCATTTTAACTTTGCTACCCTTTACCATACTGACCTTTCTGTCTTGGGCCTCCATTGCCAGAGTGAGGCCACATGCAAACTGGAGGATAAGACCCTCGTATTCCGCTTGAGTAGCTTACAACCCAACGGTAAGAACTTTGAATTCTCCAATTTTAGGTAACTAAATTTTGCTCAACCATCTGTCTATCAACCTATTCCCCCCTCCACCCGCCACCCCCCCACCCACTGTATAATCCTATTATCTACCAGACTGGTACTGTCTCTCTGCCTCTCTTGCTCTCTTCCATTTTTCTTCCCCCACCCATCCCAATCAGTCTAAAGAAGGCTGTCAACGTCACCTATCCACATTCTCCAGAGATGTCTGACCCACTGAGTAGCTTCAGCAGTTTGTCTTTTTTTAGATTACATTAGTCAATCGTGACCTACTGTTCACACATAATGATCAATTTCTCTGCTTTGTCATGGAATCCTCATTCAAATAACTTTCCCAACATTGATCCTTCTACAACAGAGAACAGTACAGCACAAGAACAGGCTCTTCGCCCCACCATATCTGTGATGAATGTGATGCCAAGTTAAATTAATCTTTGCATGTGATCCATATCCTTCCATTCCCTGCATATCCACGTGTCTGTCTAAAGGCCTATTAAATTCTACAAGTGTACGTGCCTCCTGCCATACTTGGCAGTGCATGACAGGCACCCACCACTCTCCGTGCAACAAGAAACTTAACTTGCACATCTCCTTTAAACTTTACCCCTCCCACCTTAAAACTTCTGACTCTCGACCATATCTATGCATCCCATCATTTTATATACTTTAATCGGTCTCTGACGTTACAGAGAAAACAATCCAAGTCTGTCCAATCTCTCCTTGTAGTTAATACCCTCTAATCTAGGCAGCATTCTGGTAAATGGCTTCAATACCCTCTCCAAAGCCACCACATCCTGTAATGGTGCGATCAGAACTACACACAATACTCCATGGTCTTTTTTTCTCTTGTTAGGTCTTGAAATAATGCTCTTTTGTTCTAGTTTCAGTTGAATATGTTTACAATAGGAACCGCTGATAATCTTTTGTTATGTGCTTTGACCAAGATGGGGTTTTTTTCTCCGGACCTGTGGTGGGAGAAACAGAATTTATTTCTCAAACCCACTATCCTTAGGCTGCTCTAATCATGGTGTAGGATTTTTAATATCATCTAGGGCATTAAAGTGAGGGCATGTTACGATGAAATACCAAAAATTGCATTTTAATAGATGGCAAATATACCACCTTCTGTGTCCTATTATATTTCTAAATTCTGTCCACTATTATTTGTAACAACAAATTGTTTAAAATATTGTGCACTTTGTGGACTAAGAAAATACTTCCTAGGTTTCTATATTCTGGATCAGGGATCTCCAAACTATGGCCTGCGGGCCACATCCGGCCCGCCACCAGATTTTATCCGGCCCGCAGCAAGCTCTTAGGTGATGGGGACAGAGGTTGCCGGCGAAGGGTCACCGGAGAGCAGATCACCACCGACCCGGAGCCTCACAAACAACAAACTCAAGGAAACTTTCCTCCTCGCCGCCGCCAAAGCTCACCCCGGGGAGAGAGTCGGGGTAGAGGGAGCAGTGGATGAGAGTGGGAGTGCGGGGAGAGGGAGGGTGTCAGAGGGTCCGGTGAAGGAGCGCCGCCACTTGCGGAGGCTGGTCCCTCCCTCTCCCCTCTCTCCCATTGCCAGCGAGATCTGCGCCGCTCCTCCACTCTCTTCCCCGGCCCCGTCTCCCTCTAACGCAGCAAAATAAGAACAATCACAAGTGAAACTTCCCTCCTCGCCACCGCCGCTCACCCCGGGGATGCAGGGCTTCTGAAAAACAACTGCCCTTGTGTTTGTTTTTCCCACCTCCCCCTCTCTACCCCTCTCTACCCCTCTCTCTCCTCTCTCTCCTCTCTCTCTCCCCCAGTAGTGGTCATTGTATTTTTTCTGTTTTTTATAAATAATTGTATACCTACGGTATATATATATATTTCAAGCGCTTTTTAAAAATTGAATATTATTTATTTGTTGCCATATAAACCTAATGTAAACTAACCTAATCTAACCTAACCTAGTTTAACCTTTCCTAATCTAATCTAATGTAACCTAGTCTAAACTTTGAGTTCATTAAATTTATTAAACTCACACTTCTTTATTTTTTCCTACGGCCCGCAAAAATGTGGCAAATATATAATGTGGCCCTCATGCTGAAAGGTTTGGAGGCCCCTGGTCTGGATGAATGCAAGGTTAATGAAACATAATTAGTAATCTTTCATTTGTTCTATTTTTGCTCATTGCAGCATATATCTAATGTTTGCGTGAAGTTATACAGTATTGTACAAACTCATAAAGAACTTGTGTATGCTCTACATCGTTGAGAAAAGGGATATTTATCTTTGGGAAAACAAATCTTTTTTTCCTAGAAATGAAATATGCAATTTGCTGCAATTGCATAAAATTTTCACATCATTTGAAACATTTTTAAAATACATGGAAGAAATGTCTTTAAAACAATTTGTGCTTCTTCGGATGAAAAATAATTTTAGTGACTAATTCTGAATAACTGTGGACAGTGAATAACTTGATTCGATCATACGCAATCTATGAATTTAAATTATTTTCTTGTTAATGAAGTAGCCTCACCTGTCTACAATATGCAAATTGTTTCTTTGTCAAAAAGCAGCATTTGTGCTGTCAAATGTATTTCTTTACAGACAACTTGCACCCAAAATAGAATATGTGAAGAAAATACTGCATGCCATGATAATATTAATTTTATATTTGAGGTGGGATTTTTTTTTCTTTTAGATAATCTTGATTACTTTAAAATAGATCAGGAGGATTTGGAGGATAGAGGGAGACTGTGATTGTGGATGGAGGAAGAAATGCTGGTTGAATGGTTAGAGTGTTGGAACTAATGGTTGCTGAATATGTCAATAGTAACAAGAGTTTGGGGTTTTCATCTCTAAGCTTTGTATATCACGGTATTCCTCGCTGCATGTATTCCATCCTCTTTCTCGATTCTGTGGGTTTTACTACGTGAGATCCTAGACTTTAGTACTTGGTTGTACCCCTCGAGTTTTCCACACCTCCCTGTCACAAATGATCTCTTTCGAGTTGTGGATCTCTTTCATTCTTTCCAAATCTGAATTTGGAAGCATGTTCTCTATTTTTCCTACCTGTTTCTCAGTCATTTGAATCACAAAAACACCTATAACTAGTGGCAACAATGCTGTGCCAAGATTGAGCAGGTGTCATCAATATTGGTGCTATGAGGGTGCAATAGGGAGCTAAGTTTGTAGCTGTGTCACATTGGTATAGATTATATTAATTGGCATGAGATATGTGGTGGAGATTCTTTTCTAGTTGTGTTTGTAAGGAGGACTCGATTGGAAGAGGGTCATAATTTGTGATCTTTTCCTAACTTAAAAACTGCTAGTGCAAAGCCTTTATGGGTCTCTGATTTCTGAGTAGCTTAATTTCTAGACAAAAATACTCTTATGAAAAAATTGCCATTTTTCTTAATTACTTTCTGTGTGCAGTGAATTATGTTGATTTATGTGCATTAAGGATATTAGAATCTTGATTTTCAATAGAACAGTTAATGCAGTTATCAGCAATGCTTATGTAAACTTGAGTGTGAATTTAATGGTTTAAAATATTGCCAGCAGCCCCAAGCTTTGGAATACGCCTAGGTATACCCAGTATAATAACAATAGAAGTATTGTTACTAGCGCATTGTAATAATATTGAGTGCAAGTAGGCAATGAAGTGGTAAAGAGCTTTCAGCTGTTAAAATTACATCTTGTATAAATTACTTTACTGGCCTCAGTTATGTTGAAATTTCAAACGTTCCTCAATCATTTTATAGTCTACAGCCTGGAGGGCATATCATTTTCCTGTTCCTTTGTGTATCCCCTTTTTGTTGTTGTTAAACCTGATGAGTTATCAAACAGACCATAGCAAATACTAGTTTTCAGCCCTTATGAGGCGAGTTAAAAGTAAAAGAAGGCTTTCCTTAGAAATGTTAAGACTATGGCATGTTGACCATTGTAACGAGAGGATTTGGGTCCTTCTGCAGTTGTATTGGGCCCTGGTGAGACCACATCTGAGGTATTGTGTGCAGTTTTGGTCTCCTAATTTGAGGAAGGACGTCCTTGCTATTGAGGCAGTGCAGCGTAGATTCACGAGGTTAATCCCCGGGCTGGCGGGACTGTGAAATGAGGAAAAATTGGAAAGACTGGGCTTGTATTCGCTGGAGTTTAGAAGGATGAGAGGGGATCTAAGAGAGACATATAAAATTATGAAAGGACTGGACAAGCTAGAGGCAGGAAAAATGTTCCCAATGTTGGGGGAGTCCAGAACCAGGGGCCACAGTCTAAGAATAAAGAGGAGGCAATTTAAAACTGAGATGAGAAAAACCTTTTCACCCAGAGAGTTGTGAATTTGTGGAATTCTCTGCCACAGAAGGCAGTGGAGGCCAATTGACTGGATGAATGTAAAAGAGAGTTAGATAGAGCTCTAGGGGCTAGTGGAATCAGGGGATATGGGGAGAAGGCAGGCACAGGTTACTGATTGTGAATGATCAGCCATGATCACAATGAATGGCGGTGCTGGCTCGAAGGGCCAAATGGCCTCCTCCTGCGCCTCTTTTCTATGTTTCTATGCTTATCTTGATGAATTCTTGTGTATTGAAGCATTTATCTGTCAAAAGCTCATAATATGTTTACCCACTTATTCCTGGGAACATTCTCGGAAACCTCTGGATCCCTCCAGGGCCAGTACATCCTTCCTTAGATATGGAACCCAAAATTGCTTACAATACTCCAAATGTGGTCTGACCAGCGCCTTACAAAAAGCCTCAGCATTACATCCCTGTTTTTGTATTCTAGTCCTCTCAAAATAAATACTAGCAATGCGTTTGCCTTCCTTACTACCAATTCAACTTGCAAATTAACTTTTTGTGAATCCTGCACCAGCACTCCCAAATCCCTTTGCATCTCCGATTTCTGAATTCTCTCCCTATTTAGAAAATAGTCCATGCCTTTATTCCTACTACAAAATGCATGACTCCACACTTTGCTATGCTGTATTCCAGTGGCCACTTCTCTGCACAATCTCCCAACCTGTCCAAGTCCTTCTGCAGAGTCCCTGGTTTCTCTACACTACCTGCTCTTCCACCTATCTTCGCATCATCTCCAAACTTAGCCACAAAACCTTCAATCCCCTCATCCATATCATTGATATACAACGTGAAGAGTAGTGGCCCCAGCACTGACCCCTGCAGATCTCCGGTAGTCACTGGCAGCCAACCAGAAAAAGCCCCCTTTATTGCCACTCTTTGCCTTCTGCCATCCAACCGGCCTGCCATCCATGCTAGTATGTGTAGGAAAGAACTGCAGATGCTGGTTTAAATTGAAATGCTGGAGTAACTCAGCGGGACTGGCAGCATCTCTGAAGAGAAGTAATGGATGACGTTTTGGGTCGAGACCCTTCATCAGACTGATGTAACGGGAGTGGGCGGGACAGAGATAGAATGTAGTCGGAGACAGTATGACTGGTGGGAGAACTGGGAAAGGGCAGGGGATGGAGAGAGAGGGAAAGCAAGGGCTATTTGAAGGTCGAGAAGTTAATGTTCATACCGCTGGTGTGTAAGCTACCCAAGCGAAATATGAGGTGCTGTTCCTCCAATTTGCACTGAGCCTCACTCTGACAATGGAGGCGGCCCAGGACAGAAAGGTCAGATTGGGAAAAGAGGGGGAGTTAAAGTGCTAAGCAACCGGGAGATCAGGTAGGTTAAGGCGGACTGAGCGGAGATGTTCAGCGAAACGATCGCCAAGCCTGCGCTTGGTCTCGCCAGTGTGCAGAAGTTGACACCTGGAACGGCGGATACAGTAGATGAGGTTGGTGCAAGTGAACCTTTGCCTCACCTGAAAAGACTGTCGGGATCCTTGGATGGAGTCGAGGGGGGAAGGAAAGGGACAGGTGTTGCATATCCTACAGTTGCAGAGGAAAGTACCTAGGGAGGGGGTGGTTTGGGTGGGAAGGGAGTTGACCAGGGAGTTGCGGAGGGAACGGTCTCCGCAGAATGCAGAAAGGGGTGGAGTTGGGAAGATGTGGCCAGTCATGGGATCCCATTGGAGGTGGCGAAGGTGTTGGAGGATTATATGCTGTATATCCATGCTAGTATCTTCCCTTTGATACCATGAGCTCTCCTCTACTTTAGCAGCCTCATGTGCGGCACCTTATCAAAGACTTTCTGAAAATCTAGGTAAACAACATCCGCTGACTCTCCTTTATCTGTCCTGCTATTTACTTCCTTAAAGAATTCCAACAGGCAAGATCTCCCCTTCACAAAACCATGCTGACTTTGGCCTATTTTATCATGAACTTCTATGTACTCGGAAACCTCATTATAATGGACTCTAAAATCTTACCAACCACTGAAGTTGGGCTAACCGGCCTATAGTTTCCACTCTTCTGCTTTGCTCCTTTCTTGAACAGTGGGGTAATATTTGTGGACGGCACGGTGGCGCAGCAGTAGAGAACCGGGTTTGATCCCGACTACGGGTGCTGTCTATACAAAGTTTGTATGTTCCCCCTGTGACTGTGGGTTTTCCACTATCTGCATTTTTTGGGGGAACTGATAATATCCTTTGTTTATTGTAATAATCGGTTTGTCCCCTGATTTTCAATTGAGCGTTTGTTTGAAAGTTGGGATGGTGGAAGGAAGGGAAAATAAGAACGTTCCGGTTTCAGTAGCGGGAAAATATTACAATACATATGACCAAGACTATTTAGGATTTAAAATGTAGATACCCATCATTCCCACAGTTCCCCTTCTGAGAATTGTAATGGGGTGGCTTGTTGGCGCTCATAAATCAAAGGAATTCTTGTGTCAAAAGGAAATGTATGCTTAAAATGTGCTCTGCAAAAGGAGCACATTTTCCTCTCCAAGCTGGTTTGCATCAATCCTTCAGCTGAGGCAAATGACTGTAAATAATTGACTCCAGAACTTGTGATTTTTATATTAATAAAATGAGTGAAATATTACCGGCGTTATGAATTTGAAAAGTATTTTTACTTTGCAATATGAGTCCTTAGTTGCGATGATTCACAATGCTTTAAGCCCATAATTGGACTAGCTGAGATAGGGCATCTTGTTCGGCATGGACAAGTTGGGCTTAAGGGCCTGCTTCTGTGCTGTATGACTCTGACTTTAAGATTCTACATTTACTTTTTTTAAGTGTAAAGGAAAAGCACACAGAAATATTTAGGTATAGGACCACTGAGGATCTGAGAATATTTTATATATTTTTTCTGATTTCAAACTTTTTTCCAATGCATAAAATCCAGAAATATGTGCAACTTTGTGTTGGTGTGAAGTGATCATGTTTGAACAAGTACTGTTGTTGCTGATGCTGAGTAGATATACTGACAAGCTATCTTGCGTCTAATTATAACGCGATTATGTGGACCACACACAGCTCTATTTCAGTGTCCTTTGGCTTGAATAAAGCTGGAGGATTGTTCATAAGACCAGCCCACAAAACCAGTTTGCAAAAGCACAACACTCTTTGGTGTGGATTAACTGTAACCATAGATTTTTGCTATGGACTGTCTCATCTTTTTTCATTTATTTTAATTGAGTATAATTTTTGCTTTTATAATTAACCCTTCATTACATCTGTCTCCACTTTAATTTATATTTGTTGTTTTGGTGTATTCTTTATTATTGCATTCCATTTAAAAATATTGATTTTGGAAATAAAAATAATCATGATAACATCTGTGTAAGATGCCTGTATAATTCAAAAAATTTCTATCTCGTCATATGCTTTTCTTATTTATTCTGCTTTCCTGGTAATAGTATTGGAGACCAATTTAATGCCACGTACATTGTCTGGCTGCAACAGTAACAACAATTTGACTTGATTTGACTCCTCTGATGAAAATCTCCTAAGGCTTTTCATAGGAACCATTTTTGAACAAAATGACACCTTGTCACGTCAGGTAAAATTACAGGAGATAAATTCTAAAGTGAAGACATGGAGAGGAATATGGAAGGCATTCGGGGCTTAGAATTAAGACATCTGAAGGCACAGTGATCGCTATTGGAATAATTAAAGTGTAAATATCAGCAGACATTATATTAGCATACGAAAATAACTGCAGATGCTGGTACAAATCGAAGGTATTTATTCAAAAAATGCTGGAGTAACTCAGCAGGTCAGGCAGCATCTCAGAGAAGGAATGGGTGATGTTTCGGGTCGAGACCCTTCTTCAGACTGACTGATTCCTTAAAACAGTTTGAGTGCACCCTGTTTGCATACCTGCTTGGAGATTCAGCACATTTTGTATCCCAACCACCGTAATTAGGAGAGGAGGAACTGTGGCATAGAAATGATAATAGCTAGGCCTAGATCACTACTGTTTTGAACCACCTTTGGTGGTCAAAGGACCCAGGAGATCTGGACGATCTCTGTGGACAGCACAGAAGCAGCACTCTGCAGAGAGAAAGGTGGAAAAAAAGTCTGTGGTGCGATTGTAACAAAGATGGACTCATTGCCTGGTAAACACACAACCTTCATTGTGGGGCCCATCGATGAGCAATTGAGAGAACTGATGAGACGAGTTAAGCTCATTGTTACATTTGGCCAGTGTGCACAGGCTTTCAGAGGCCGAGCTTTTGGCCTCTGGCTTGGACACAAATCTAAGTCCAGCAGTGGGAGCTGGTAGGTTTAGCTTTATTATTATTGTCATGTTTACTGAGGTACAGGGAAAAGCTTTTTTTTGCATGTTATTCAATTAGATATGGTTATACTATGCAATCAAGCCAAACTCAGGTACAATAGGTAGAGCAAAGGGGAAGATACAGGGTGCAGAATGTAGTTCTCAGCAGGCAGCACATCAGTTCTAGAGTCGAATATCTGCAATTGGGTCGAGGTGAAGTGGATGGTACTCTAGCTGATGGAAGGACCATTCAGAAGCCTGATGACAGAGGGGAAGAAGGGATTCCTGAGTCTGATGGTACGCCCTTTCAAGCTTCTGTACCTTTTACCTGACAGGAGCTGGGAGAAGAAGGAATGACCAGGGTGGGACAAGTCTTTGAGTATGTTGACCGCTTTTCTAAGGCAGCATGAAATGTAGACTGAATCGATGGGCGGAAGTCTAGTTTGTGTAATTGGACTGGGCAACATCTACAACTTTCTGCAATTTCTTGCGATCTTTGGCAAAGCTGTGATGCAATCTCTCATTATGTTTTCTATGGTGCATCTGCAGAGGTTTGTAAGAGTCATTGGAAACATGCTGAATTATTTTAAGGAAGTAGAGGCATTGATGTGCCTTCTTGACTGCCGTTTCATTGTAGTTGGTCAATGAATGGTAGGTTTCTGTTAAATATCACTACTATTACAAAACAAAATGGAATCCACCCAACTATGTGAAATTACTCCTGCATGTTACCCAGAGAAGACTTTGGTATATACATCAGTTTGAGAACTTATGACTCATTTTTATTGTCTCCCTAATGCAAGGATAAATATCGGACAGTGAAACATGAATGCGATGCTGCCTGACCTGCTGAGTTACTCCAGCATTTTGTGATACCTTCGATTTGTACCATGCTCTATCCAAATTTGTATTGTGATATCAGTAGCATATAATCCTGTGATTATTTTATCCAAATAATTCACCTAATCAATTTTAATTAAATTCTAATTTAAGGACCTGTTTGCAAATAGACCCGATTCTTTATTTGCAAATTACATTTGTTTATGAATTTTGTTTATTTAAAATCAATGGGCTATGTATGGGTGGAACGGGTGAGCTGGAAGTTAAAGTGGGATGCCTGCATCAAGTTTAGTTTAGAGATACAGCACGGAAACAGGCCCTTCTGCCCACCGGGTCTGCTCTGACCAGCGATCCCCGCATATTAACACTATGCTACACCCACTAGGGACAATTTTTACATTTACTAAGCCGATTACCTGCATACCTGTGCGTCTTTGGAGTGTGGGAGGAAACTGAAGATCTCGGAGGAAACCCACGCAAGTCACGGGGAGAATGTACAAACTCCGTACAAACAGCACCCGTAGTCGGGATCGAACCCGGGTCTCCGGCGCTGCATTCGTTGTAAGGCAGCAACTCTACTGCAGCACCACTGCGCCACATGAAAGTTAGGATAGGTTTTGTAAATTATTAAATTAATCCTTTCACATATCCTTTTAAAATTTATTTTATTTTCAGGTTCTTCGCTATGTACCACTTTCTGATTTTGGACATCTCTAACTTTGTTATCTTTTCCCTTCCTTCACCATGTGAAATTTAACTTTGCAACCTATTGCACTATGGTGTTAGACTATGACATCAGGAATTCTATACTACTGACAAAATAAATCCCATCAAAGTTAGTACTGCTGTTGACTACAATATGTAACATTCATCAACTTTATATGTGCCCTCGAAAATTGTAGAGGTATTTTAATAAATGAGCGACTGTGGCTTTAGGTTACGGATTTATTACTGTTTCATCTCTGGTCCTTTGAAGACTCAATGTCTTGAAGTAGACTAAACAAATCTAAAATCTTTGCAGCTGTGAAGAATTTGTTTTGTAGGTTTCACTTGACAGAAGAATGACTACTTGGTATCAGTAGTCCTTGCATTTCTGTGCATAGAGTAACTTAAAAATGATCTGAGGAGCCCATGTGGGGCCATTATATACAAGACTGTGAACTATGATGTTTGGAAGTGGGATTAATCTAAATTAGATTTCTCAGCCATCATTGACACAATGCTCTTAGTGGCTACTTCCTATACCGTTAATTTGTTGAATTACTCTGATAGTTAATCTTTAGGGGAAAAATGGTTGAGCAGCATTTGTTAGTTTAAGCATTTTTCTTGCAATCAACATAAATCACCTAAATTGGCTTCAACAATTCCACAGTAATTAATTTGAGAATGGATTGCACCAACTTGCTAAGATTTCCTTTGCAGCACCTGCAATCTCTATCAGCTAAAAGGACAAAGGCGGCAATCATTTGACTTTACTACCTGCAGTGTGGCTTTAAAATCATATGGCGTACACATTTGAGAATGGTTTGCTGTTCCATTGTGGTTACTGTGCCACAATTCTTGCGTGCCGAGCTAACAGTAATGTAGAAGTTTCTTCTAACTTGAACTGCAGTGGGTGAAGAAAAATGCCTTCTCAGTGGTGATTACTGATGATCATTACAAGCTGAGCTGTGATCAATCATTACATCTATTTATGAAGAGCAACTAGAAAACATAACAGCTCCTATGTTAACCTTCCCTTGTTGCTATAAACACTATGGCTGCGTGCGCATACGTCATGACAAAAAGAATCCGCTAAATCAACAGTAAGTAATTTTATGTCTCTTGTCAATGCAGTCATTGACCAATCATCCTCAACAATTCTGTTTGCACCTATCTCTCGCATGTCTTTGCTTTTCATCCTTCTACACACTTTCTGTGGTGGCAATAGCTGCTCTTGTCCTTTTAACTGATGGAGGTCACAGCTTTTCCAGGTATTACTGAGGAAATCATGGCATGCTTTTGAAATCCATGTTGTAGATATGATATACTGTTGTTATAATTTATGATTGATGATGCCACTGATTTTTTTTTCGGATTGTTGAGCAAAGCTGCCAAGCTGAGCATGGGATCTGCAAATGGCTGTGATGGACTACATAATAAATTGAACTGTTTCACCAGGAGTGGGGAGCAGTGTGGCTTAGCCACCTAACAGGCATTGCTCAAGCAGCAGTCGTACGATCACAGATGTTGCCATTGTGAAAGATGTTAACCGCTTCCCATGAGCTGCACTGCTCAGCAGTCTGAGTAAATGTGTTAGCACTTGGATAGCTGCATATATCTCATCAAAAGTTCAAGACTTTGTGCATCTGTGTCCTGTGCATCAGATATAAACCAGAACAAAGAAATTCTTTCTTGCTGCAGCGTTATAGGCACATTAGACCCAACAACAACGATAAATATGCAGACCTCCCAACCCGAATTTGGCGGAATGTTTCTGCTTTCTTATTTCATTTCCGCCATTCTGATTTTGCCTCACATTTTTCCGCAAAGCACATGCCTCGCCGCTCGCCCCGCCGCTGTACTAACCTCGCCTCGCCGCTGGTCTTGCCTCGCCGCTGGCCCGTTCTCGCCTCGCCGCTGGTCTTGCCTCGCCGCTGGCCCGTTCTCGCCTCGCCGCTGGCCCGGTCTCACCTCGCCGCTGGGGGGGGGGAGTAGTGGAGGTGGGGGGGAGATGGGGCGGTGGGGGGAGTAGGGTTGGGGGACACACGGACCGTTGTGATTTGCTGTTGAAGACCACTGGAGCAAGTATGTCTTCAATTAAATTAGGTATGTGCAGTTTTTTAAATGAAACTCTTTCTTCATAACTTAATCATACATTTTATGACCATAGTTCTTTTATTCAATACCAAGAGAATTGGGATGTGTAAGGAAAAAGCAAAATTGAAAAAAACCAACAGTTTTTTCTTTGTCGTAACCTTTCTATAATAGTAGAATATACTCATGATAGGCCTGACATTGTATATGTAGTCCAAGAACTACAGACTGTTGGAAAAAAATAATAGTCGTTTTTCACGCGTGAATGTAGTGCAACGTGTACGCTCATTTGGCGTGCATACTTTTTTTTGTTGAAAAGTTGCACTACGCGCCATATTATGAATTTTGATGTAAAATTCTGAATTTTGGACATCAAAATTCTGAACTTGTAAAATCAAATGTTGGGGGTCTGAATATGCAATATGAATATCTTATAGATCCTTTGATAGTGAACTCCGAATGGCCACGATCTGAGTTTGCAAGTGGAATTCCAAACTTCTGATAAAGGAGATATGCCTTAGGCCTGTGATGAAATGGAATATGAGATCTGCCTTCATATTCTGCACCATGGTTAAACAGGTTGATGTATACCAATTATGTCTGCTGAAAGTGGATTCCGTGTCCAGTGCAGATTTATAGGTGCACTGCTCATGCTCTTTGATGTTCCACTTGCAGGCAGGCCTACATGCATCTCAATGTCCAAGCGTTAATAGGCTTGATCCGTAGACTTTGTCTGAGACCTTCAGTGCAACAATAGTGTGCAACTTGCATTCAGAGGTCTTGAACACAAGGCTGAACGTTGCCTAGCTGCCAGCCGTTCATGCTCGTTGACTTGCCATGTGCAGATCTGACTTGTAAAGAAGGCTCTGCTGTCCACTAAATTGCAAAATATGAGTTGGTGGTTGCATTTGTCTGTCTTGGATATTTACAAGGAGAAAGGCACAAGGGTGAGTTTATGGTGAGGGAACTTTGCAGATAAACTTTTAGAATCAAGATAGATTGATTGAGAGTGAGAAGGCGGTTTGTTTAAGAGCTTGTCGTCATTTTAAATGGTCTCTATGCTGCTGTGGCCAAATTTTGTGCAAACTCTCATTTTATGATTGACTCATCAGAAGAGCAAAATAATAATTAGTATTTTTTCAAATGTACAATGCTTGGCATATACTCAACTACACAAAATTGCAAAGAATTGTGTATGTAACCCAGTCCATCACACCAACCGGGTGCATGCAGCAGCCCACCAGCTCCATCTATACTTCATGCTGCCTCAAGAAAGCATGAATCAAGGACAAATTCGGCCATTCCTTCGTTTCCCCTCTCCTATTGGACAGATGCTTGAAAACTCATGCCACGTGATTGAGGAACAGCATCTTCCTGTCCATTATCAGATTACTGAACGGTCGCCCCCACAAACTAAGAATATAGTCCCAATCATGCCTCATTGTGGCCATTGCACTTTCTCTGCAGCTGTAATGCTGCAACAAGATACACGATTATTGTTCTCTCTGTGGCGTGCGAGACTATTGTCCTTGTGTATGGCTTGATTGAACTCGTCTAGTATAATTTGACTGGATAGCACACAAAGTTTTTCATGGTATCTTGAAACCTGTGGCAATAATAAACCAATGCTATTAACAAAATAATTCACGGTGCTAAAATACAGTACAGAAATCTCATGGTTTTATCGAGAAAGATGGTTATTGAACATGGTAGGATTTTTAATGCAGTTAAACACATTTTCATTTGTAAAAACATTTTCTCGGGCCAGTCTTCTAGACGTTGGATTGTGGTGGTGCTGGTGTATGAAGCTGCGAGAGAAAATTGTGACGTTTAGACTCTAGTTTAAAAACAGATACTGATGGAAGCACACAGCAAGTTATGTATTCTCCTTGGAGAGAAACAAAGTTAACATTTCAGGTCTGCGACCTTTTGTCAGATTGTTAAAGGGAGGAATCAAGTTAGGTTTCAGATGCAGAGTAGGTGGGGAAGGAATAGCTAGAATGAGGGGAATATCTATACGATGAGGCCATGAGAGATGAAGGTTGCACACAAGTAGATGTACATTGGAACAATCAGTGAGTTTGTTGTTTCCAGTGCACCGAGAGTCTGTCGCTGTGGAAATGGTGTGATATGGTCTCTGAAATGTGTTCAGAAGGCAGCACTTGCATGTAACTAGCTTTCATGTGTGGAGGGTACTGTTGAATGTAAACAATTTTCTGTTGCAGTGTCTTTTGGGAAAATAATTATCTTGAAATGATTTTTCTTGTTTCTCCTAACATTCTTGTTTGTGCCTTCCAGCATTTTTGATGATATAGTTCAGACTTTCGGTGTAATTGATATAATGTTGTGTACACCTATTTAAATTATGGGCCTCTATAACTGCTCTTTCCACATGTCAGGACTATCTCTCTTGTCTGTTTGGTTGCGACTGTTTTAACTTCTGGTTAGATTCCATGTTTGCAGGTCATGACAACTAAGCATTCTTTCAAGCTGGAACAAAGATATGGGGAACTTGAACAGGATGCAAGCTCCAGACTGATTGAAGTGCATCACTGCTTTTGATAAAAGTAGTTATGGTGATAAACTAATATTTGAATTGCAAATGTTTTAGAATGGCTGGAATTGAATTAAAAATGGACTCCATCCTACTTGATGCCAATATGCTTGTTTTTGATGCAGGAAATAACAAGCTAGATCATTTTAGGAATTTCTTTTCAGCAAAATAGAGAAAATAATTCAAAATTGGATTTCCATTATCTAGGATGATCTAGAATTTTAAGACTGGTTCTGTTAAGTTATTGTTAAAAGCTGAAGAAGAGTGTGCCTCAGGGTTTGGTGCTGTTTGTTATCTGTATCAATGATTTGGATGAGAACATACATGGCAAGATTAGTAAATTTGCTGATGATACAGAAGTGGGTGGTTTTGCAAATAGTGGAGATGATTGGGAAAAATCGCAGCAGAATCTTGATCGATAGGACTGAGGAAAGGTTGATGGAATTTAATACAGAGAAATGTGAGGTGTTGAATTTTGAGAAATCAAATATGGGCAGGACCTACACAGTGAATGGTAGGGCTCTGGGGAGTGTTGTAGAGCAGAGGGATCTAGGAGTGCAGATGCATGGTTCCTTGACGGTAGAGTTGCAGGTAGATAAGGTGGTGAAAAGGGCTTTTGGCACGATGATCTTCATCAGTCAGAGTATGAGTATAGAAGTTTGGAAGTCATGTTGCAGTTGTATAAGATATTGGTAAGGCCGTATTTAGAGTTTTGTCTTTAGTTCTGGGCACCATAATAAAGGAAAGATGTTATCAAACTGGAAAGGGTACAGAGAAGATTTACGAGAATGTTGCCAGGTCTAGAAGGTCTGAGCTGTTGGGAGAGGTTGAGTAGGCTGGGACACTATTCCTTGGAGTGCAGGAGGATAAGGGGTGATCTGAAAGAGGTGTATAAAATCATGAGAGGAATGGATTGGGTAGATGCACAGAGTCTCTTGCCCAGAGTAGGTGAATTGAGGACATAGGTTTAAGGTGAAGGAGAAAAGATTTATTAGGAATCCGTGTGGTAACATTTTCACTCTCAGGGTAGTGGGTGTATGGACAAGCTGCCAGAGGAGGTAGTTGAGGCTGGGACTATTCAACATTTAAGAAACAGTTAGACAGGAACATGGATAGGAGAAGTTTGGAGGGATATGGACCAAACGCAGGCAGGTAGGACTAGTGCAGCTGGGATATGTTGGCCGGTGTGAGCAAGTTGGGCCAAAGGGCCTATTTCCACATTGTATCACTCTATGACTCTATATTTTGAAGACAGTATGTGTTGGAGGAGGAACTTATTGTTAACTACAATTAACAAAAAAGATTCTTGCAAAAAGAAACAATGGGAATGATACAAGCACTTGAGACTGTACAGATGGCAAAGTCATTAGAGGAGATTGCATAGCTGGTATGCATGTCTGTAAAAGTGTCAACTGTTTGCTATTAAATCATTGTGCAATTATGGAAAAAGTTAGCTAATTGACTCCCATTATTGTTATAAAATATTCCTATTAAATGTTCTGATTGCTGCCTTACAAAACTTCAAATCAAAGCACTACACATGTAAAATGCCTGGAGGATGGGCTCAATAAGTTGAGTGATGGTGAAAGTTGAATTGCCTTTTAAAGTCATGCAGACTGATGGGCTCTAACTTGGATTTATCTGTACAGTATGATGCTGCAGCACTACTTTCTGGGTGAATAGGAATATTTGTTGTAACTTTTAATTTGCACCAAAGGTTCAGCCTAGGCAGGATTGTGCCAACTAAAGAAGCACTGTTTTCATATACATTGCATATTTTTATCTGTTTTATCACTAATAGAAACTATTATGTAATTGAGAAGTGGAAAATTGCATACAATATTGCGTTTCTATTTTTAGAAAAAAGTTTGGTTTTAACCAAATTGATAAAGTTTTACTGGTAAATAGATTTTCATAATGTTTGATGTTCCATTAGTTGATCTTGTGGGTATATTCTAAGTTTGATTGTTTTTGAGGATCAGACTTTGGCAACTGGCATTCATTACAACTGTTTCAATCACTGCAAAGTTAAAAGATGTCTGGAAAAATAATTGACTTTTCTAAAATTGAGTGATGTGGGAAAATGCAGATGTTTGATCAATTTAATTTGATTTTCATGCTCAGAATATTTATGTCCTCCATTCCATTGGTGGCTCATCTGCACATTAACTGAATGCTTTTATCATGTGTAATAAAAGGAGTTACATTTTTTATGGCTAATAAAATGCATTCATTTCACAAATGAATAAAATAATACTTTTGTTTTTATACAGAATACAGAAAACATTTTTGTGGAGTTTAACCATAGAGAACTTTTAGATTTTTACAACAAGGTGAGTTTTTTCAATTTTATGGCAAATTTCAATTGACAGCCTACTTTAATAATATTGAAGAGGGGAGGGGGCAGATGCTCAGGATGGAAATATATCTGGCTTCCTGGCTTCAGAGTTGTACAAAATATTTCCTCTGAGAAGAAAGCATGAAGAGCTAGTTTTTGGATTTATTTCGAATGGCATAGAACGCTGCCTTTAGAGTTTACCTATGAATGTAACTACATACTCTTTTTGAAAGTTCTGCAGTCCTTGGTGTAAGTTTTCAGCAATGAATAGCTAATAGATCTTGTTAATATAATTTTATACTGTGTTTTAAGCCAGTGCCTGGTCGTGATCCACCCACAACAATCCCCGTCAGCATTGAAATTCCTTTTTTGCATACAGACCAGTAACAATCTTACCATGATTAAGCACAATCTGACATCAGTGCAAGAAGGTGAAAATAGTAAGTTTAACTTAAAATGTAGTTTTAACTTGGCCAAAAAGACCCATTGTCCTGGCAGTGGCACTGGGTTAGAGTTGCAGGGGTTGTCCTGACCAAGAGATGTGGTCAATGTACTCCACTGATACCAGATTCTAGATTTGTGTTCAATGACAAACTTACAAACTCCGGAAATTGCTGTTAGAATTTCTCCATTATAACAGTGAGCACTGATATATCTGCTCCAGTTTCTCCCTGCAAGTCCAAGACATTGCATCTGTTTGTGCTTTTGGTTTGTATGACCTGTAAAATGGCTACGGTGACAGAATTTGAAACATAATAAATCCTTACTGAATTGACCTTGGACAAATTGAATTCAATAAATGTCCTTTGCACTGCTTCACATTTGTTACATTCAAATGTTTTCTGTGACAATGTTCAATGCATAAGAGTTATCTAAAATACTTTTTTTTAATCTTCTGTAGTTGGAAACTATTCAAGCACAGTTGGACTCTCTTACATGAACAAGATGTTCGCATCCACTGGAAGCATACTTTAGTCAACTGTAAATTTAATAACTGAAGTTTTCATCACGTAATACATGCTGCAGGAATCAAATGAATTATTTCCATCAAGTTATGTAGCATTGCTATGTCGTTACCACTTTTTGATATCGTCACTGATTATTTTTTCTTGGCTTTCACAAATTGTTACTGAAAATTCAGTAGCACTTGAACTGAATGCTGATGGACC
This sequence comes from Rhinoraja longicauda, assembly GCF_053455715.1. NCBI lineage: Eukaryota > Metazoa > Chordata > Chondrichthyes > Rajiformes > Arhynchobatidae > Rhinoraja > Rhinoraja longicauda. The sequence goes on along the minus strand of NC_135955.1, from coordinate 68,122,304 downwards.
ATGAAATGCCTCTTTTTAATTCAGGCTCATTGACTGCATTTTAGTACATATTAATGTTCTAACCATGATGTGATTTTGAATTTATCCTCTGCCAGATTAGAAAGGATATGTTTGAATAAAAAAATTAAAAAAAATTATAACATAACTTTAGGAAAGATTGAGCACCGTTTTAATATTGCTTTCTGAAGCTGTATTTGACATGCATGAATTTCACACTATTAGCACAAACTTCTGTAGAATTACACTTGCTAAAGTTACAATTGTGTCTTTACTGTTCTTGCCACATTTCCCATATTGTACAAGTAAACCAAACAACAATTGAATTATGTTACATGCCATGCCATTTTTTTCATTGCCAGTTGAGTTCAATTGTCAGAACAACCCATTCTGTTGTCTCTAAATGTTCATAGAGTTTCAGGCTAAAGATGAAAGGATTGAAGTGGAATCCTCTGCATTAAATGAAATACAGAATTGTTGATTTTTGAATGTGGATTTTTACTGTGCAGATCTTTGTGTGTGGTATCTTTCCGATGCTATACGAAAGTGGTGAATAACTCCCCTTCCCTCCCCTGCGAGCATGCTCACCGAGTTATGGTTATACAATTGCAGTGGCAAATGATTTACGGTAATTTAGTTCAGTTTAGTTTATTGTCATGTGTACTGAGGTACAGTGAAAAGCTTTTGTTGCACGCAGTAGTTATACTTGTGACTAATGGCAGGTTTTGAGCACATTTATTCTTTGTATCCCCAACTATAATCTTGTATGAAAATGTGTTTCATTAGAATTGGGCAAAGAGGTTATGGCTGATCTACTCTCCCTCCTAACCCCATTCTCCTACCTTCTCCCCATAACCTCTGACACCTGTGCTAATCAAGAATCTATCTCTGCCTTAAAAATATCCACTGGTTTGGCCTCCACCGCCTTCTATGGCAAAGAATTCCACAGATTCACCACCCTCTAACTAAATAAATTTCTCCATCTTTTTCCTAAAAGAACATTCTTTAATTCTGAGGCTAGTCCATAGTCCTGCAGATCAAGGCATTTCAAGTATACATCCAGGTTTTAAAATATGAAGTTAGTATTTGAAATAGTTCTTGTTTCCTGTCACCTATTTTTTACTACCAGCTACTTTAGATCTAAGTCCTTTGGTTTTTGATTCCTTTATGGAGGGAAAAATTTCCATCCTATTCTCACCTGGCTTTCACAATTTTACACATCTCAATTAAGTTTCTCTTTAGCTTCCTCTGTTGCAAAGAAAACAACTCCAATCTTTCCAGATAACTCTTTTCCAGATACGTCAATGTCCCTATGAATCTCCTCGAGTAGAAGCATATATTTTGTGTATTGTGGTGACCACAACCAGAGTAATTTGAGCTGCGCTTGGATTGTTTTCTCTGGACCATCCAAGACTGAGGGGAACCCTGAACCATACTGAACTAAATGCAGTGTACAATTTGAATGCAACTTAGCTGACCTTGCATTCTATCCTTTGCCTAAGAAAGGAACGCAACTTGTGTTTTTCTGAGCAATCTTCCTCTCAGTAGAAATAGTGTAATCCAACAAATATGAATCTTCATTTTTGAAAAGCTGGGAATTACCTGGTCTCTTTGGAAGAGCCTCCACATCCAGCAATGCAATGACAAAACTGCATGTCGTCTCCAAATGTGGCTAGACCATAGTTTTATGCAGCTACAATAACTTCCTGACTTTTACTTTCAGTGACCTGACTGTTGAAAGCAAGCATATCAAATGCCTTTTTATCATCTGATTCACTTGGGTTATCACTTTCAGGGAGCTGAGCATTTACACCTCTGCACTATGGACTTTATTTTTTGCTCAAGATTCCAGCATCTGATATTTATTGTCTCGCCATCCCAAGATCCCTCTGTATATAAAGACTCCTAAGGGTCTTGTCATTTACCTAATACTTTCCTCTTGCATTTGACCTGCCAAAATGCAGCACCTCACACTTCTCTGCATTAAACTCTATTTGCACAAATTTTCAACTGATCTATATCCTACTTGTCATTTGACAACATTCCACATTATTCACAGCTTCAATTTCCATGCCAGCTGCAGACATACCATTCAGACGCCTACATTTTAACCCGGATCAAGAAGTGGATCGGAAATTCTGCCATGGATATTAATAACTGCGCTACTAATATAATTAACTAATGAATACTAAAATTATACCGCGGTATTTTTAATAATTAGAATCAATAATTATTACTAATGACTAATACTTACTTATAAAGTTACTTATAATGGAATGATCAGAGTTAAATACAGAGCTTGATTTTATTTGTTATGTTTGGAAATCTGCTCTCTTTTTTCTTTTTTATTTCCTGCTAGTAATTTTCATTGTTATTTTTACTTTTATTTTTCCTTTAACTTTGGGTTTTATTATTTGTATCTTAACACTTCCGACTATTGGAATTTGATATACCCCCGGTAAAATATTGCTATGGAATAAAAATTCCAAGAAATATAGGGGCTGGATAAGTTCGAAACATCAACTACGGAAGTCGGTAGATGGGTAGCCATGCTAGTATGGCTAGCACTAACTGCACTAACATTAGATGTAGTTTTTTCCTTCTTTGTGCACAATACTAATTTTTTAACCTATTCTCTTTTTTTTTCTATTACAAATTATCATTATTATTTTCAGTTTGAACGGAGTTACAAATTGGAGCAAAGGAGATATATAGGTGAGAGGCATTTAAGAGTCTTAAAACTCATCTATTCAGAGTTCGGGTGCGGGGTCGGGTCTGTCGAACTGAACCATTGGCTCTATTATAGACCCCCATAGACAAAAAAATGCAAGATTTAAAAAGGAATACGGGGAATGAAGGAATAACGTTTTGCAGTTGGAACGTTAAAGGTATTAATGAACCAATTAAGAGAGGTAAAGTATTAGCACATTTAAAAGCAATTAAAGCTGACGTGATTTTCATCCAAGAAACACATTTAAAAAAAGATGCCGAGCATAGGCTGAAAGCTAAATGGATAGATAAAACATATCATTCTTCTTTTACACATAAATCAAGAGGCATAGCAATATTATTTCGGAAAGGTACTTTATTCAAACATACATCAACTATAACCGATAAGGATGGCAGATACATTATTGTAATAGGAGAATTAAATGCACAAAAAATGATTTTTGTCAATGTATATGGACCAAACTTTGATAGTCCACTGTTCTTTAAGAAAATATTTAACTGCATTCCGGAAATAGCACAACATAACTTAGTAATTGGAGGAGATTTAAATTGTACTTTAGATTCCTATTTAGACAGATCAACAAGACAAAGGAAAACCAAATCACATTCCAGTGACTTATTAAATGCATATATGGATACTAGTAATATTAAAGATGTTTGGAGAGTGGAAAACCCAACTGGACGAGAATACTCATTTTATTCACCTGTACATAAAACCTATTCAAGAATAGATTATTTTTTGGTCGACGCTAAACTTATCTCACTCACTTATAATTCAAAATACCATAATATTACAATCTCAGATCACGCACCTTTAACATTTATGATTAAAATAAATGGTAAAATGGAAAAACGGGGACAATGGAGATTTAACCCACAAATATTAAAAAATAAAACAACTCAGGAATATATTATAGAACATATTAAGATTTTTTTCGAAATAAATGATAAACCGGAAATATCTTCTGCCCTATTATGGGAAACTTTTAAAGCATATGTCCGTGGAATTATGATGTCTTCTCAAGCATTCTATAATAAAAAGAATCGGAGGGAACAACAGGAATTAGAAAAGGAGATTAAACAATTAGATACAGAGAACGCTGCTAATCCATCTATAATAATACATAATAAAATCGCTGCACTGAAATATAAATTAAATAAAATATACTCAGATCAAGTCGTAAAACATTACCAATACACCAAACAATTACAATTTGAATTTGGAGATAAACCTCATAAATTACTGGCTCGTCAACTTAGAAAGATGGAAGGAGAAAAAATAATCCATAGGATTAAATCACATACTGGCGAACCTTTAGTACAACCTAAAGATATTAATGAGAGATTTCTGCAATATTATAAAAATCTATATTCAGCTAAAACGACAGAAAATAGGATAGGAATAGAAGCATTTTTTAAAAAATGTAATCTGAAGGGGTTGGATTTACAAAATAGAGAATCACTAAATGCGGAAATTTCAGTAAAAGAAGTTGAAGAATCTATCAGATCATTAAAAAATGGTAAAACACCGGGACCAGATGGTATCGGTTCGGAATTTTATAAAACATTTTATGATCTGATCACACCACGTCTGAAGATACTTTATGAAAATATCTATACTTATCAGAAACTACCAGAAACGTTAAATGAATCTATTATAACACTTATACCTAAAATAGACAAAGATCTGGAGGACCCAGGATCATATAGAGCTATAGCTCTTTTAAATACTGATCAAAAGATACTAACGAAAATATTAGCACAAAGATTAAGCACAGTTATTAATAAACTAATTCACCCCGATCAAACAGGATTTATACCAAAACGATATTCCTCATATAACCTCAGACGATTATATAATATTATATATTCGAAAAGAGGTATTAATAAAGACTTAGTAATTATTTCGTTAGATGCGGAGAAAGCCTTTGACCAAGTGGAATGGTCTTATTTGTTTTCGGTTATGGAATTTTTTAATTTGGGAGAGAAGTTTATCACTTGGGTTAAATTATTATATACCAATCCAACAGCTAGAATAATAACAAATCAAATACTATCAAATAAATTTAATCTATTTCGAGGCTGCAGACAGGGTTGCCCTTTATCCCCACTATTGTTTGCACTTGCATTAGAACCTTTAGCTCAACGGGTGAGAACACATCCTGAAATATATGGATATGACACCACAAATACTGAAAATAAAATTTCTTTATATGCGGATGATGTATTACTTTATATCACAAACCCGGAAATTAGTATTCTAAATTTACTAAAATTAATAACTGAATTTGGATCATATTCAGGATATAGTATTAATTGGAATAAAAGTGAACTTATGCCGATAAGGGTAAATAATCTACATATATTACAACAATTTCCTTTTAAGATAGCAAACGAAAAAATAAAATATCTTGGAATTTATGTAACAAAAAGATTTGATTCTTTATTTAAATCTAATTTTCCGCTCTTATTGAATAAATTAAATAAAAATATTTTATATTGGAAAACATTACCAATTTCAATGATAGGTAGAATTAATGCAATAAAAATGATTTTTCTTCCACAATTATTATATCTTTTCCAACTGATTCCGATATATCTTCCTAAAATTTTTTTAAAAAAGATTGATTCCATAGTCACTAACTTTATCTGGGATTATAAGAGCCATAGAATAAAAAAAGAACACTTATGTAAACCAAAAATAAATGGAGGTCTAGCTCTACCAAATTTTATGTTTTATTATTGGGCAGTCAATATTAAAAATATTAACTTTTGGTTAGTAGAGACAGATAAACAACCAACCTGGTTAAAAATGGAAAAGGAAGATTGTTCGCCCTTTGAAATTAGTTCGATTTTATTTGCCAATAATAAAATAAGTAAGAAAACCTATAGTGAAAACCTTATAATAGATAGTGGAATACGTATTTGGAAACAAATAAAGAAAACATTAAAATTGGAATGTATACCACTAGCTCTTACTATTGTAAATAACATCACATTTAAACCTTCAATGATAGATAAAGGTTTTTTACAATGGAAAAACTGTGGAATTAATAAGATGGGAGATCTCTATAGGGAAAAAATTTTCCTTTCATTTCAAGAATTACAACAAATTTATGGATTACATTCAAAAGATTACTTTAGATATTTACAAATTAGAGATTATGTAAAAGCAAATACACATGAAATTAGAAATAGAAAGACAGAGATTTTAGATGAATGTCTAAATAAACACCCAAATACAGAAAAATTGATATCATATATTTATAATATTTTACTGGAAAACGACGCTCCAAGGACAGAAATATATAGACAATCATGGGAAAATGAATTAGGTCAAATTATTAGACCTGATATATGGGATGAAAGTTTACAACACATACATCACTGTTCGCTAAATGCTAGACACTCTCTTATACAATTTAAAATATTACATAGACTACATTATTCAAAAGTTAAATTACATAGTATTTTTCCAAATATATCTGCCATTTGTGACAAATGTCAGCAATTGGAAGCTAACTTAACGCACATATTCACAAACTGTGAAAAAATCACTAAATTCTGGACAGAAATATTTAAAATAATTTCGAATGTTGTTAATATGAAGCTGATCCCTGACTCAAACTTAATAATACTGGGAATATTAGAAACAGATCAATTAATAACAATGAATCAAAGAATTTTTATTGATTATAGTTTAATAATTGGGAAAAAATTAATATTGAAATTCTGGAAAGGTCCTACATCCCCCACAATTAAAATGTGGATTACAGGAATGTCGGAGACACTTCATCTGGAAAGATTGAGACTTGTACTAATGGACAGGTTGAATCTTTTCAGAGGAATATGGTCTCCATTTATTGCATATTTAAAGGGTCAAAATGGCTTGGTGCGAGGACCTGACTGTGGCCTGAATAATGGAATGGAGGAAGAATTATGTATAATAAATCATGGATATATCTCCAATGATAGATAACTTTTTTAATACTCCATTCATTTCTCCAATTTGGATTTCTTATTTTTATTTTATTTTTCTCTATCTTTCCCTCTCTGGAAAAAAGTATAGAAATATATAAGACATAATTGTTAATATTAATAATATTACGAATGTATGTGACAAGTATATTTTATTAATATGTACTTATGTTTAATAAAAATATTTATAAAAAAATAAAATAAAACAACAGAGGTCCCAACACTGATCCTTGCAGAACACTACTGGTCACAGACTTTCAGTCAGAGAAACACCCCCTCCACCTGTACCTTTTGTCTTCTACGACAAAGCCAATGTTTATCCAATTTACTACCTCACCATGCTCACGTGTTAGTTAATCTTCTGGTGTAACTTACTGTGAGGCACCTTGTCAAGTGTTTTACTAAATTCCATGTGGACATTATCCACTGCCTTACCCTTGTCTATCATCTTTGTCACTTCATCATAAAACTCAACCAAATTTGTGTGACAGGATCTCCCATGCACAAAGCCATGCTAACTTTCCCTGAAAAATTAATGATTTTCCAAATGCGCGTAAATCCTGCTGCTCAGAATTATTTCCAGTTATTTCCTTATCCCTGAAGTTAGGCACACCAACCAAGGGTTACTGGATCCTGATAATGAGCAGGAAAATGGATGACATTTTTCTTTCCACCACATATGAGCCTTGTCTGATGTTCTCACTGATATGCTCACTGAGATGGGCTGACATAACACATCTTTGGAATAAAACCAGGATGCTCTTGTTCAAACGAGTTGCCTGTCTACCATGCAGCAATTGAATAATTGAATAATTGAATACAGTGGGGGGCAGCCGAGAGTGAGGGTGGGGAGGAGGGGAGGGTAGGGGGGAGGGAGGGGAGAGTGGGGGTGGGGGGGAGGGAGGGTGGGAGTCAGGAGAGGGGGAGGGGAGAGTGGGGGTGCTCCATGTTGGACTTCATTTGCTCCTCACTCGCCAAAACAAGATGGCCACCAGCAGTGCCGTTGCCCGACCGCGCTCAGTCGTTCCCCCTCGCCTCTCCCCTCGCACCTCCTCTCCCCTCTCCTCTCCCCTCGCACCTCTCCCCTCGCCTCTCGCCCGGCGGAGACTCGCACGTCGGCAGTCAACGTTGAACGCACGGGCACTGGTAAGTACCTTTCGCAGCCAACAGCTCCACGGAGGGGAGTGGGCGTGGCAGCCGAGTGGGTGGAGGGGGGGATGGGGGAAGGAGGGGGGGTGGGGGGGAGGGTCGGGGAGAGTGGGGAGGGGACAGCGGGAACGGTGGGGGGCAGGAGAGTGCGGGAGGGGAGAGGGAGGGGAGAGGGAGGGGAGGGAGGTGGGGGTCGGGAGGGGAGAGGGGGAGGGAGGTGGGGGTCAGGAGAGGGGGAGGGGGAATAGGGGTGGGGAGGGGGGAATGGGGGTGGCGGCAGGGGAGGGACAAATGGGGGTGGGGTAGGGGGGATGGAGTGGGGAATAAGGGGGATTGAGTGGGTGGGTGGGTTGAGGGTGCTACACCAATACTGGAGAGGCTTTGAGTCCAGGGCTCACTCAGTGATGACACCCTCTCCCTTTCCCTGTTCCCCCTCTACGAGGAATTGGCCCAACGGGTCCACTTGGTCTAGTTGTTTCTTAATTACGAGGAAGTCAGTTGTTCTGTTTGAAACCCTTCCGGGTTTTTTCCATTTAAATTCCCGATAGCTGTCTCATACTTTCTGTTAACACCCACACAAGGTTACAAGTGAGTTACTCATACTGTGTTATGTTGACCTAAAGAATCTACCATGAAGGGTAAAAAAATGATAACATCAGTGTATCAAAGATGCCTGTTGTTGGAGTTGATATCTGAAAAGTATAAAATGCGGCTGTTATATACTAATTATATGCCTCTTTTCAAGCTAGTTAATCAGATAATATGCTTGGTAGTCCATTGTGAGAGAAAATAAATATTGAGTGCTGCATTTTACAAACAACTCACCAAAATCTCTCCTATTTTATCTGGGATCTGTAAATGTTCAGAGCCTTTGAGTATCCTTTTCAAGTACTTGTGCAAGATTAAAATCTTACTATCAGGATTTCTTCTTGTGTCATTAAGTTAGGTAACAATGTACAACATTGAAGAGGCCAATCAATGTCTGAGGCTCAGCTATCTTCAGCTACACCCAGAAGTAGAGATATTTGCTGATGATTGCACAATTTTAAATTCCATTTATAATTCCTCAGAATAAGAAGTGATCAATATTTGCATGCAGCAAGACCTAGATAACATTCAGACATGCACTGATAAGTAATAAGTCTGAAGAAGGGTCTCGACCCAAAACGTCACCCATTCCTTCTCTCCCGAGATGCTGCCTGACCTGCTGAGTTACTCCAGCATTTTGTGAATAAATACCGTCGATTTGTACCAGCATCTGCAGTTATCTTCTTATAATAAGTAATATTTGCATCAAAAACGGGCCATGCAATGAGCCCTTACCTACATTCAAAGTTAATTACTATTGCCCATAGTAGTAATTAACTAGTAAAGTTAATTACTAGTCCCCCATTAGCACGAAATAGGGACTAACCTGTGTCCTGATATGTAAGAAGTAGTTCTCGCATTGAACAACTTCTGTAACTCCGCTCACTTCTTCCAGATCTAAAGAGTAGTTGTGGGAACTTACACATACATAAAGAAGGCGGTATCTATCGTTAAAGATCCCCACCGTCAGGGTCCTGCCCTCTTCTCAATGCTGCCGTCGGGCAGGAGGTACAGAAGCCTAAAATCCCATAGCATCAATGTCAGGAACAGCTATTTTCCTACAGCTATCAGAGAGTCATAGTGATACTGCATGAAAATAGGCCCTTCGGCCCATCTTTCCCACCCCAGCCAACATGTCCCAGCTACACTTGTCCCACCTGCCCGCGTTTAGTCCATATCTCTCCAAACCTGTCCTATCCAATTACCTGTCTAACTATTCCTTAAATGTTGGGATAGTCCCAGCTTCAACTACCTCCTCTGGCAGCTTGTTCCATACACCCACCACCCTTTGTGTGGAAAAAGTTACCCCACAGATTCCTATTAAATCTTTTCCCCTTCACCTTAAACTGATGTCCTCTGGTCCTCGATTCACCTACTCTCAGCAAGAGACTTTGTGTATCTACCCGATCTATTCCTCTCCTAATTTGTTACACCTCTATAAGATCACCCCTCATCCTCCTGTGCTCCAACGAATAGAGTCCCAGCCTACTCAACCTAGCTCAGTCCTGGCAACATCCTCGTAAATCTTCTCTGTATGCTTTCCAGCTAGATAACATAACTATGTATGTTCTCATCCAAATCATTGATGTAGATGACAAACAATAACGGGCCCAGCACTGAACCCTGAGGCGCACCACTAATCACAGGCCTCCAGTCCGAGAAGCAACCTTCCACCATCACCCTCTGCTTCCTTCTACGAAGCCAATTTTCTATCCATTCAGCTGTCTTTGAATCCCGTGCAATCTAACCTTCCAGATTGGCCTACCATGCGGAACCTCGTCAATATAGAATATTGATATCTTGAAGCGACCTGCACAACCTTAATTCTGCCTTGACAATGAAACACTACTGCCCACCTCTTACACTCCTATGGACTTGTTTCCTTGTCTAATTATGTTTTTGCATAGGTTTCTGTCTTTTAGAGGTTTTATGTGCAATTTATGTCTAATTTGTGTTGTGTGTTTGTCCGATTTGGTGTGCCTGTGATGTTTCATTTTAGCCTGCAGCTCACCGTATTTGTGCACATGACAATTAACGTGACTTGATTTGATTCTTAGATTCCATTTCTGTACATATACCTTGTGGGAACAATAGTTGGGAATGTCGTGATACACCGTGCAAGACTCAGAAAGCATAAGGCTACAGATGTGAGATTAAAATTTGTAATTGGGCACATATTCATAATCTTAGCCTCGGGTGATACCAGTCTTCATTGCAAATGTATCCATTTGTGTCAGTCATTTCAAGGTCCTTAGCTTCAACATGAACTCATTAATCTTGCGCAATTACCAAATGATTACAGATATATTTGGAAGTCAATATCCGCTGAAAGATGCAGGGTGCTCATGGCAGAAGGCCTCTTTGGTGATAAGACACAATATTATTCACTGCTTAGTATTGCTGTAGGCTCGTGCAGCATATATTTCTTTTCTTTTTAGGATTTCCTCAAAGAGGCACGAAAGGAATCTGAATTGGAAGAAGAGTTGAGTATAGGAGCAAAGAGGTCCTTCTGCAGTTGTACAGGGCCCTAGTGAGACCGCACCTGGAGTACTGTGTGCAGTTTTGGTCTCCAAATTTGAGGAAGGATACTTTTGCTATTGAGGGCATGCAGCGTAGGTTTACTAGGTTAATTCCCGGAATGGCGGGACTGTCGTATGTTGAAAGACTGGAGCGACTAGGCTTGTATACACTGGAATTTAGAAGGATAAGGGGACCTTATTGAAGCATATAAGATTATTAAGGGGTTGGACACGTTAGAGGCAGGAAACATGTGCCCAATGTTGGGGGAGTCCAGAACCAGGGGCCACAGTTTAAGAATAAGGGGTAGGTCATTTAGAACGGAGATGAGGAAAAACATTTTCACTCAGAGTTGTAAATCTGTGGAATTCTCTGCCTCAGAAGGCAGTGGAGGCCAATTCTCTGAATGCATTCAAGAGAGAGCTAGATAGAGCTCTTAAGGATAGCGGAGTCAGGGGGTATGGGGAGAAGGCAGGAACGGTGTACTGATTGAGAATGATCAGCCATGATCACATTGAATGGGTTGCTGGCTCGAAGGGCTGAATGGCCTACTCCTGCCTCTATTGTCTATTGAATTATGCTGCTGGCCGAGAAAAACCATCTGCATCATCCAAATAGTGGAAGAAAATGATGGCATTGACTGCTTTGGTTCTGTTCTTGCAGAGCACTGGGTCAGGAACTGATGACACATTGAAAGAGATTAGAGCAGAGGGTGTATTTCATGAGAGTAGACAGCTGGCCCTACTGAACTAAAATCGGGTAGAAAGGAAAGCGGGACTACTGCCTCAGCTCTACAGTAGTTAAGCCCAGTTCGTACTGACGATCCCCAAGGTAGAATGGCACTTGGAAGGCTTGTGTAGAGGCATTCCAAAATGCCTGGAGAACTGCCTGATCTGGTGTAGCGTGAAGAGGAATCCATGTCTACATTCTCTTGGGCATTGGTGTTACGCCAAAAAGACATAATTTTTAGACTCATCCTTCAGTGACAATGGCAATGCTGAAGAAACAAAGCCACAGACGAAGCAGGTTTCTGCTTCTGTTCAAGACCCAGTTCCAATCCTTTAAAGCTGGACCATCTGAACCAACAGCCATCTGATTTCTAAGTATATAAAAGAAAAAAGGAATAGAAGGAAGTAATTTGGCCCACATTGCTGTAGGATTAGGTAACATGCAAACCTTTCCGTTTTCTATTGCACAATTTATGCTGGACATCACTGCTGAGTTCCTGTGTGTATTTGCCTGTCTTGCTCTAGTTTTGGAGGCCATGACAACAGACGTGCAAGGCAGCACCAGCTGTGCACGCCATTGTCTGTCTGGTACTGTGTATCTGTAGTTGACAGCGTGAGAACTAAGACTCCTCATCCATGAAGCTAGGATATCGGTTGCAGCTGCTAACTCGCATGCACTGTCCCCACTTATGCACTCAAGGCAGCTTCTCCAGTCTGGAGGCACAGGTATCCTTGCAGTCCATATTTAACCCATGAAAGGCATGCACTCACTGTGGGTGTTGGAAGAACATATCTGCATCTCGGAGTCAATCTTAAAACAGCTGAGTTGCAACCATAGGGGGAATTTAAGGCAGTACGGTGGCGCAGCGGTGGAGTTGCTGCCTTCTAGCTCCAGAGACCCGGGTTTGATCCTGACTGCGGGTGTTGTCTGTACGGAGTATGTGAGTTCTCCCTGTGACCGCATGGGCTTTCCCTGGGTGCTCTGGTTTCCTCCCATACTTCAAAGATGTGCAGGTATGTAGGTTAATTGGCTTGGTTACAGATTGTAAATTGTCCCTAATGTGTAGGATAGTGCTAGTGTACGGGGATTGCTGGTTGGCGTGGACTTGGGCCGAAGAGCCTGTTTCCGTGCTGTATCTCTAAATTGAACTAAAAGCCATTCCTTCTCTCCTGAGATGCTGCCTGACCTGCTGAGTTACTCCAGCATTTTGTGAATAAATACCTACGCTGTATAGCACGGCTTCTAACCAATGAGGAAAGACACAAATTAAACTAACTGGTAGTGACTAAAGATTGCAAGTTGTCGCCTATTGCTGCATATTATGTCATTTTCTTGTGCACTGCTTGTCCACTCCTTGGATAGTTTTTGCATGATCATCATTTAAAGGAGAGGAGAGTGAGCCGAGCTGCATGACAGCAGTCTGCGCTGCCAATACCATGAGGCCACACAAAGTTAACCGGGTTTCCTTATGGTGTCTGTCCACACAGAGCAATCCATACTGCCAGCAGCATTCCGCTGCTGTCAGGCTCCTTTACAACTCAATGTTTTATGTTTGCAGTGCATAATAGTGGACTCATTCAGATGTGACTTATAATGGTGACTGACCAAAGAGGCAGCATTTCCTCAGCAATCATACAGCAGAAGAGTGATAACATGACAAGTGCAATCCTAGAGACAAACCAGTAACCAGAGAAGTGAAGATGCCAGGAACTGCAGATGTTGGTTTACAAAAAGAAAGACACAGAGAGCTGGAGTAATTCAATGACAGCAACTCTGGAAGACGTGGATAAAGCTTTCAGGTTAAAACTCTTTAGACTAATTGTAGTTGGGGGTGGAGGGTGAAAGCCGAGAAGGGAGGTGGGGCGGGACAAGACATACCAAGTGTTAGGTGGATACAGGTGAGCGGGAGTTTATTAGCAGATGAGTGGAGCGGAGATTTAAAGAGACAAAAGGCTGTAAGACATGGAGAAGAGGAGTAAATTGTGAAACCACAAGAGGAAGAGATATAGGTGGAAGGGGGAGGGGAAGAGGGGTGTGCATCTGGGTGGTGCACAGGGAAGAGAAGGGGGAAGAAAGGATGGGTGGGTTGCTACCTAAAATTGGAGTATTCAGTTCATACTGTTCGGTTGTAAGCTATCCAAGCGGAATATGAGATGCTGTTCCTCCAGTTTGCCTGTGGCCTCACTCTGGCAACAGAGGGGACCCAAGACAGAACGGTCAGTTGTGCAGTTCCTTGTTATTCCACCTATCACTTGTCAGGCTTTGTTCTGCTCCCTCTTCTTTTCTCAATTTTCTTCAACCTATTGCAATTAGTCTGAAGGAGATTCCTGAGCCAAAATATTGTCTAGCCATGTTTTCCAGAGATGCTGCCTGACCCACTGAATTACTCCAACACCCTGTGTCTTTTTTGTACGACAGTGATGGTTTGGAAATGTGAGGATTATCACAAAGTAGTGATTAGGCTGACAGATGCCAAACACCAGCAGGGCATGCTGCATCACATATTTTTCTGCTTGAGAACCGTCTATTATTGAAAGGTTATTGTTGGAAGATTCACAACTGAGTGGAGGTACAAATATCAGTTTAAAGCACATAGTTGCACAGTTCCAACTTCATGTTTCTTTTAGAGAGGCTTTGTGGGAGCAATATGACCCCCTTGTGATGTCAACCTATGAACTTAGCTTTGTAATGGATATGACTGATGTACTTAAGGGGCTGCTTCCTTGCAGATTGGATAGCAGTTTCAAATAAGATCAAGAGGCTACTGAATAGGCATCTTGATTAGGTGAAATGATGACTATATGCAGCTGCTGCTCACATTACCCATTGAATCAAGGTGTCTCATTAAGTTGTCCGGTACTGTGCATTCTGCTCACGTCCATTGACTACAAGTATTTTAAAGTAGGACTTTTGATGAACATGTGTGTAGTTTGCAGATGTGGTGAGCTACATGAGGAGTTCAACCTCAGATTTCTTACAGGTGCAGCAGATGCTGGGTTTATGTGTACAATAAGGATTAACATGCTTGTTTTCCAAGGTTGAACCATGTTAATAAACGGATGTTTAATTAAGTTTGTGTCTCTGAAAAGCCTCTCGGTGCCATGTGAAACTGAGGCTGAGAACACAAATTGTTTGTGCCACTCTGCTTCGATTTGAAGTTAAGTAACTTCATAAAACTACAGAATGGTTGCAGCACTGAAGGAGGCTATTCAGCTTATTGATGCCCTACTAACCTATTGTTAAAAACAATTCAGTTATTCCCACCCCCCCCGGCCTGTTTGCATCGTGCTACAATGTTTTTCCTATCAGGTACATATCAATTTCCCTTTGAATGCTACATTTGAAACTGCTTCCATTACTACACACCGTGGAAAATTTAGATCCTAACCATTCACCACATTAGTATTTCCTCAAGTCACATTTGTTCCTTTCACCAATCGTCTACACTCTACGCCATCTACGCTTCTTAATCCTTCCACCAATGGGAACAATTTCTCTCATCTATTCTGCTCATATTCCTTCATGATTTTAAATATGCCACTCAGACCTCCTCCCAGCAGCCTCTTTTACAAGCTTCTCCAGTTTCTCCACTACAGGAAAATCTTTCATTTGGCATCGTCTCAGGGTGAGTGGGCAAATGCATGGCAGATGCAGTATAATGTGGATAAATGTGAGGTTATCCACTTTGGTGGCAAGAACAGGAAAGCAGACTATTATCTGAATGGTGGCCAATTAGGAAAAGGGGAGATGCAACGAGACCTGGGTGTCGTGGTACACCAGTCATTGAAAGTAGGCATGCAGGTGCAGCAGTCAGTGAAGAAAGCGAGGGGATTTGAGTATAGCAGCAGGGAGGTTCTGCTGCCGTTGTACAGGGCATTGGTGAGACCACACCTGGAGTATTGCATACAGTTTTGGTCTTCTAATCTGAGGAAAGACATTCTTGCCATAGAGGGAGTACAGAGAAGGTTCACCAGATTAATTCCTGGGATGGCAGGACTTTCATATGAAGAAAGACTGGATAGACTCGGCTTGTACTCGCTGGAATTTAGAAGATTGAGGGGGGATCTTATAGAAACTTACAAAATTCTTAAGGGGTTGGACAGGCTAGATGCAAGTCCAGAACAAGGGGTCACAGTTTAAGGATAAGGGGGGTCTTTTAGGACCGAGGTGAGAAAGTTTTTTTTCACACAGAGTGTGGTGAATCTGTGGAATTCTCTGCCACAGAAGGTAGTTGAGGCTAGTTCATTGGCTATATTTAAGAGGGAGTTAGATGTGGCCCTTGTGGCTAAAGGGATCAGGGGGTATGGAGAGAAGGCAGGTATGGGATACTGAGTTGGATAATCAGCCATGATCATATTGAATGGCGGTGCAGGCTCGAAGGGCCAAATGGCCTACTCCTGCACCTATTTTCTATGTTTCTATGTCTCGGTACATGGCTTCTGCACACTGCTCAGACACTTCACATCTTGCCAAGATAGTGATTCTCAGAATTGAATACAATCTTGCAGTTTGGAATTGAGCTAGAGTTTTATAATGGTTCATCGTGTACCCTTATCTCTCTGTTCTTCCTCCCTTTTAGAATTGTGCCCTTCTACAAAATTCTTGCAACCACACTTTGTGTTGTGTAAAATTACATTTCATCTGTCACTTACCTGTCCATTACATTAGCCTGTATATATTTCCTTGAAGTTTATTACTATCTTTCTAACAGTTCACTACTTGTGTCTGAAGAAAGGTTCCCACCTAAAACATCACCTATTCCTTTTCACCAAAGATGCTGCCTGACCAACTGAGTTTTATGTCTATCTTCGGTATAAACTAGCATTTGCAGTTCCTTCCTGCACTACTTGTTGGAAATCATTTATTGTTGCACCTTGGCTGCACTATGGGGCACTGACTGAAGACTATGATGATTTTAGAAAGGTGTGTGATTTCAGAATGAGTATGCGGAAAGGAGTGATGTTGTGGGGCTTATGAGAATCTTTCTGAGATAAAATGCTGTCTCACAGCCATCTGGAAAGTATAGTATTTGGGGATGCCTGATACGGGCCATGCCACGATTGCCTTCCACCTCTTCCTCCTGCTTCTCCTTCTTGACTCCTGGTTTTCACTGAGACATTCTTGGTGCCGTGGATACTGTTGGCTCCCTCCACTCCCTCCACTCCCCTTGGCCCATTTCGGCAAGAGTTGGCTGTTATCATTATAACAAAATGCACATCTTGGTTAGCAAGCCACAGTCATTTAGAAGTTCAAATTGCCCTGATCTGCCATTAATGTCAGAATAATGTCACTGTCATTTTCAATCTCAAAGGATAAAGCAACAACATCCAGGCTAGATGAACTTCCTGTCAACAGTTATTTCCAGTTAAGTTGATAGTTGCAGAGACAGCAGTAACAATGCTGTTAAAGGTCAAGGATTGTTGAGTAGACTTTCTCTTGCTGCAGATGATCATTCCCTGGCTGTTGTGTGATGGTGAGTACGGACTATGTCATGTTCTGCGGATGTATTCATGAAAATGTGCATGGTAGAATTATCAGGAAGAATCCTTTCTTCCTTCCACACTGTCCCAATATCTCCTTCATTTAATATTTAAGATTCTCAAAGTAGTCAGGAATTCAAATTATGACTGAAGGCACTTTATTTGTGAAACAGCTTAAAGAACCGGCAGGTGCCCTTTCAGTTGCTCATCGTGCAACAGCCTTCTTCTAGAGTTACAATAGGCAGCTCCTTCTCAGTTTGTGCCTCCATGCTTGTGTATGCTATTGGCCGATCCTCCTACCGAGATCATAATTGTTAGAAAAAAACTGCAGATGCTGGTTTAAATCAAAGGTAGACACAAAATGCTGGAGTAACTCAGCAGGTCAGGCAGCATCTCAGGAGAGAAGGAATGGGTGACGTTTCGGGTCAAGACCCTTCTTCTTAATTGTAGGATCCTTCTCCGGCATTTTCCTGCTGTGTCAGCAATTTGTGTCACATCACAGACATGGCTGAGCCTGTCTCCTTCATTCACTTGTTCATTTGCGCGTGAGCACGAACCAATGCCATCCCTGGTGAGCTGTCTGAGCGGTTCACAATTCTTCGCTCAGGTGGGCAGGCACATGCTCAGACAGTTAGGAGAACAGTGCAAAATATTGCACTCCTGCAACACCCTTTGGGCTTACTGTTTCCTTCGTCGATTGTGAACTATGAAAGGTGCTTCCCTCACTTTGAACTTCAGTGTTTGCTCATTCAGTCTTCACTCAAGATTCCAGTGACTGCACTCTCTTATGTCATCATGATCTAACTTTGTTTCTTCCACTCGTTCTCTGTTTCCAAAGGCTAACATTTCATTTGCTGTGGCTTCTCCTCCATTAAGAGAAAAGACATTTGAATGATACATCGATAGGGAAGGTTTAGAGGAATATAGGCCAGGTGCAGACAATTGGGATTAGCTTGGTTGATTAATGAGGTCACATGGACGAGTTAAGGCCAAACGTCTGTTTCCATGATATATATAGTGCCCGCCATAATGTTTGGGACAAAGACCCATCGTTTATTTATTTGCCTTTACTCCACAATTTGAGATTTGTAATAGAAAAAAATCAAATGTGGTTAAAGTACACATTGTCAGATTTTAATAAAAGCCATTTTTATACATTTTGGTTTCACCATGTAGAAATTACAGCAGTGTTTATACATAGTCCCCCCATTTCAGGGCACCATAATGTTTGGGACACAGCAATGTCATGTAAATGAAAGTTGTTATGTTTAGTATTTTGTTGCATATCCTTTGCATGCAATGACTGCTTGAAGTCTGCGATTCATGGACATCACCAGTTGCTGGGTGTCTTCTCTGGTGATGCTCTGCCAGGCCTGTATTGTAACCATCTTTAGCTTATGCTTGTTTTGGGGTCTAGTCCCCTTCAGTTTTCTCTTCAGCATATAAAAGGCATGCTCAATTGGGTTCAGATTAGGTGATTGACTTGGTCACTCAAGAATTGACCATTTTTTAGCTTTGAAAAGCTCCTTTGTTGCTTTAGCAGTATGTTTGAGATCATTGTCTTGTTGTAGAATGAACCGCCGGCCAATGAGTTTTGAGACATTTGTTTGAACTTGAGCAGATAGGATGTGTCTATACACTTCAGAATTCATTATGTTACTACTATCAGCAATTGTATCATCAATGAAGATAAGTGAGCCAGTACCTTCAGCAGCCATACATGTCCAGGCCATAACACCCCCACCACTGTGTTTCACAGATGAAGTGGTATGCTTTGGATCATGGGCAGTTCCTTCTCTCTTCCATACTTTGCTCTTGCCATCACACTGATATAAGTTAATCTTCGTCTCATCTGTCCACAAGACCTTTTTCCAGAACTGTGGTTGCTCTTTTAAGTACTTCTTGGCAAACTGTAACCCGGCCATCCTATTTTTGTGGCTAACCAATGGTTTGCATCTTGCAGTGTAGCCTCTGTATTTCTGTTCATGAAGTCTTCTGCAGACAGTGGTCATTGACAAATCCACACCTGACTCCTGAAGAGTGTTTCTGATCTGCCGTTTAGGGATTGTTCTTTATTATAGAGAGAATTCTTCTGTCATCACCTGTGAAGGTCTTCCTTGGCCTGCCAGTCCCTTTGCGATTAATAAGCTCACCAGTGCTCTCTTTCTTCTTAATGATATTCCAAATAGTTGATTTTGGTAAGCCTAAGGTTTGGCTGATGTCTCTAACAGTTTTATTCATTTGTCTCAGTCTCATGGCTTCTTTGACTGTCATTGGCTCAACTTTGGTCCTCATGTTGAAAAACAGCAATAAAGGTTTCTAAAGGTGATGGAAAGACTGGAGGAAAGATTCGGTGCTGAGAGCTCTCTTATACCTGCATTAAGGAGGCAATTATTACGCACCTGAGCAATTGCAAATGCCTGTGAAGCCATGTGTCCCAAACATTATGGTGCCCTGAAATGGGGGGGGACCATGTATAGTCACTGCTGTAATTTCTACATGGTGAAACCAAGATGTATAAAAATTGCCTTTATTACAATATATGCACTCTAACCACATGTGATTTCTTCTATTATAAATCTCAAATTGTGTAGTACAGAGGCAAATAAATAAATGATGGGTCTTTGTCCCAAACAGTATGGAGGACACTGTTGTTCTATGATGCTACGACTCCATGACTTAACTGAAATTCCTCTGGTGGTGTATTGATTACAAGGAGCATTCTCATCCAACAGTCTCTACTTCATAATTATTAAAAATCAGCTCTTTTTCTCCAGCTCTATATGCCAAAACCATTGTTTGCATCCAACATACTCTGAGTTCTATGATTTGTCTAGATGTTGAGCTATAGAAGATGGGCCAGGAGTTGAATGAGTATTTCTCATCTGTATTTACTGAGGAGAAGGTCCTGGAATCAAAGGAACGGAGAGAAATGAGTGGTGAAGAATTAGAAGGAGTAGGTGCTAATAGTCTGAAAGAATATTATGATGGATAAATCTCCAGGTCCTGACCATGTGTATCCATGGACATTTTGTGAGGCTAAGGAAGAAGTATCTAAAGCCCTGGCGGAGACATTTACATCATCTTTAGTTGCAGGAGAGGTACTGGAAGACTGGATGATGGCTAATGTATAAATGAAAAGGTTACAAGAACAGGCCAGCTAGCCTGACAACAATTGTGGGTAAGTTACTGTTTGAGATTCTGAGGGACAGAATGAACCAGTATTGGATAGGCAAGGAGACTCAAGACTGCAGATGCTGGAGTCTTGAGGAAAAAATACAAAGCGTTGAACAAACTTAGTGGGTCAAGCAACAAACACAGAGCTGTGCTGATTATCCTTAAACAGCCCTTGCCTATCCAAACCATAAATAAAACCAAAGTACCGGAGGAACTCAGTGGGTCAGGCAGCATCTGTGGAGGGAAATGGGCAGGCAACACTTCAGGTGGGACTAGTTCAGCTATAGAAGTGAGTTTGGCCTTGTTTCAGTGCTGTGTCGTTCTCTGAATCTATCATCCATGGGGTGATGGCTCCTCTTGAAAGCTCCATTAAAATATCTTGATCTGGGCAAATTCTCAGTTTGCCACTTGATTTCACCCAAGAGGTAGCCATGAATACAAGAGCTTCTGTCCCTGCCTTCAACTTTCTTCTTGAGTGGCACTGGAACCTGCCTCCATGAGTGTACTACTGGCAGCTTCCTCTCATCCAGGACAAGACAGCATTTGCCTTCTTATTCCCATGTTCCATGAAGGACATCTGCATATTCTTCTGTCCGTCGCGCATCTCAAGTGTTTGCTAGTATTGAATCAATCTTCCAGAATCTGTCACAGAGTACCTTTATCCGTCCTGCAGCTGACATATTGCTGGTCTACTGCAAGAAAATTAAAACCATATCTCTTGATCCTATGGTTCATTACATCCTGAGAGTATCTTCAGTGCAGCCTTGTTGTATATCAGCAGCATATGGTCCATTGGTTTCAAATTCACCACCTTGAGGTTATTGCTTAATGGAAGCCACAAGGTTGTGAGTACGTGGAGGAATTTTCCAAGTGATGTAAAATGACCCAGTAAAGGCAAAATAATGCTTAATGCTGATGAAAGTGCTATGTAATTGATTTTATAGATGCTAATCCTTCATACATGTTCATGAAACACTATCCTGCTGAAAATGACCTGCAAAATTCCACGTATTATTCAACTGTCATTCAACTAAAACTTCCAAGTACTTGTATTTATTTAAGCTGAACCCATACGGAGAACAGTACAGCACAGGAACAGCCTACAATGTTTGTACCGTACATGATGCTTAGCTGAACTGATCTCATCTGCCTGTACATGATCCATATCCCTCCATTCCCTGCAGATCCAGATGCCTATTTAAAAACTG
This sequence comes from Rhinoraja longicauda, assembly GCF_053455715.1. Classification (NCBI taxonomy): domain Eukaryota; kingdom Metazoa; phylum Chordata; class Chondrichthyes; order Rajiformes; family Arhynchobatidae; genus Rhinoraja; species Rhinoraja longicauda. The sequence goes on along the minus strand of NC_135955.1, from coordinate 68,100,751 downwards.
TAAAAGCATCTAAAAGATTTTAAAAAACCCTCTCATGCTCTGAAAGCATTTTGTACCTCATTTTGGGAGGACAATGCTCGATGCTTCTAAGAAAATTTGAAATGTCACCAATGTCTTGAAGTAAATGGTAGGTATTTTTTTCCATGAATAGTCTCATCTGGCACCCAGGTACTTTGTATTTGTATTTTGGGTCTGACCTTGTTCCTGTTCCTGCAGATTAATTTCATTCACTCCATGGGATTTTGATATTGTCTCTATTGTACGTTCTTTGCCAGGATGATTTTCCAGTCTTTCTCATGCATGCTCTTTCCCTTAGGCAGGGCATTTTTCCCAGTCATTCATGTTGCATCCACAATACTTGGAAAAGATGCTACCATGTGAATAACCTCATCCCAAATGTTCCTGAAGTTGATACTAATTGGAGTCTTACAGTCTTGTCTGTAAGTACCCAGAGGAATTTTCCAAACAATGTAAAATGACCCAGAAAAGGAAAAGATGAATGCTTAATGCTGAAGAAAATGCTATGTAATTGAATTTATAGGTGCTAATCCTTCATACATGTTCTCCACAAAATACATTTACTGTCCTGCTAAAAATGACCTGCAAGTTTCAACCTATTATTCAACTGTTAATTAACTGAAACTTCCAAGTACTTGTATTTATCTAACCTGAATTCCGACATTCTTTATCTATATTTTCACAATTCCAATGACACACAAAAGTGCATTTATTCTTAAACTCCTGCTCTCATTCAGAAGCACATATTCATCAAGCACTCGCTGAAAATTTTAATTGACACTGCATGATCTCTCTATTTGGAACTGTGTGGGAGTGGAGGCAGGTAGAGAAAAGAAATTACGTCTAATCTTAATATTTCCCAGGTTTATTGGAGTTGGCTAATTGGTTACAGACATTAAATTTCCAACTGACATTCATTCATTGCATTCTAAGTGTTCTCTTTGAGATGTTAATTTTACTGGTACAATAAAAGTAAATCATTGCATGTAATTGAATGAGGTAAAAGATATCTAGAGGTAAGTTCTTAAACGTTGCTCTAATATTATTAATCGAGCTCATTTCTTGAACAGTTGACGTATAAAGGTCAAGGCAAAGATTATAATAAGAACCATATTTATACAGACCTGCCTGTACATTCTAGTGCCTTCAAATTGGTTGCTGTGGAAACCTAACAGATGGTCAAAATTGCAAAATTTCCAGGAAATAGACCCTCCATTTAATCTTAGCTTATTAATTTAATTATGACTTTTCACAACTGACCTTTTTTCCATAACCGTGGCTTCCCCTCCATCTTATTTGACAGGCATTCAATCGCATGTCCTTTATTTCCTCCACTTCTACTCTCTTTTCATCTCTTCCCAACCTAAACAAGGACTGATTTCCCTTTGTTCTTCCCCTTGTCCTCACCTTCCACCTTACCAGCCTCCACATGCAGTGGGTCATCTTTCAATTCCCAATGGAAATTCATCACCGGACTAATCTTTCCTTCTCTTTCAGTATTGTGAAGAGACTGTTAACTTCCTGCTCTCTAGTACATCCTTTCATCTCTTCCAGCTGCAATCCTTTTTATGGCATGTTCCCAAGCAATCAGGGAAAGTACAACCTCTGCCCTTTTGCCTCTTCCTTTCCCACTATCTGCAGACCCAAACAATCCTTCCAGGTGAAATAGAAATTCACTTGCACTTCCTCCAATTTAATACATTGGATTTAATGGTCACGATGTGATCTTTCCTACTCTGGAAAAACAAAATGCTGACACAAAACAAAAATCACTTTACAGAACATCTCTGCTCAGACCACAAGAGCATCCCTTAGCTTCCAGCTGCCTTTCAATTTAATTGTCAATCCCAATTTGGCCTCAGTAACTTTCTATATTGTGTCATTGATGCCCAGCATAATCTTGTGGAACAATGCCCCATCTCCCATCTGGATGTATTGCACACTTAGGACTTAATGTTGTCTTGCAGAAAATTATTTTTATTCTGCCATCAAATTATTTTTCTATTATTTTATTCCAACTGCTGTTTTTTTAAAGTAATTGTCACCGTTCCATTTGTTTACTCCATCCTACCCCTTATCTGCAACATAACAGCTGCTTGTCCCACAGTTTTTCAGTTTTGTTGAAGGGTCCTTGAGCTAAAATATTGACTCTGTTTCACACATCTATGGATGCTACATGACTTTCTGAGTGTTTCTAGCATTTTGTTTCTGTTTCAAATTTCCAGCATCTGAAGTTGTTTGTTGCAACATACAATTTAATTGTTTGCCTTATTAAAAAAAAATTAAAACAAATTTATCAACATACATCTAATGAATTGACATCATTTTCAAACATTTACCTCTTAAATTATGGATAGTAACTGAATTAAACAAGTCAACAACTGTTACATGGAAACATAGAAAAATAGGTGCAGGAGTAGGCCATTCGGCCCTTCGAGCCAGCACCGCCATTCAATATGATCATGGCTGATCATCTAAAATTCAGTACCCCGTTCCTGCTTTTTCCCCATATCCCTTGATTCCCTTCGTCCTAAGAGCTAAATCTAACTCCCTCTTGAAAACATCCAGTGAACCGGCCTCCACTGGCTTCTGTGGCAGAATCTGTCACAGATTCACAACTCTCCGGGTGAAAACGTTTTTCCTCACCTCAGTCCTAAATGGCCTACCCCTTATTCTTTTTTAAATATTTTATTTAAGTTTTAACAGAACCCATACGTTATACATTTTACAATCCTTGGTAAACAATAGTCACTGACCTATAACTTCGATTATACACGTATTGTTCTGTATTTTCTCCCCTCCCCCCCACCCCCCCACCCCCCAGTTCAAAAGAAAGAAAAAGAAAAAGCAGAAGAAAGAAAGAAAAAGAAAAACCTGGAGTCCCGAGGGAGTCACTTCCGAGTAATTTCTTTTTAAATTCTTGTTAGGTATCAAAGCAATCCTGAAGTTAACTACTTCCTATTCTTAATCCTAGCTTTGCCATGAATGGGTTCCACACCTTCAAAAAGAAGTCATATCCATTTCTCAGATTATACGTTGCTTTTTCTAATGGGATACAACTCCGCATTTCTGCATGCCATCTTTCAAATCTTATTTCATTTTGTTCTTTCCATGTGACCGCAACACATTTTTTTGCTACTGCTAATGATATTTTGAGAAATCTTTCCTGATGTTTATCCAAACTTAGTTTTGGTATTATTCCTTTTGTATCTCCTAGCAAAAACAACCTTGAATCCATTGGTATGATCTTATTCATCAATTGATCTAAAAACTTTTTTAGGTCTTGCCAAAAAGGAATTACCTTCTGACATGCCCATGTAGAGTGTATAAAAGTGCCCACGTCTTGGTTGCATCTAAAACACCTTTCAGATGAGTTTGGTTTAAATTTATTTAATTTTTCCGGGGTTAAATATAGTTGCTGCAAAAAATTATACTGTACTAAGCTGTATCTCACATTAATAGTATTTTTCATACTATTTAAACACAGTCTTTCGCAACTTGGTTCATCAATAATAATATTAAGATCTGTTTCCCATCTTTGTCTTGCTTTATGAATTCCTATCTTTGGACTAGATATCTGTAGTAGTTTATACATTGATGATATAATTTTTTTCATTCCCTTGCCCTGAATCAAGGATTCGATTCCTTTAATCTGAAATAGAGACATTGAATTACCTAACTTTTCCCTTAAAAAAGATTGTAATTGATAATAGAAAAAAATACTATTCCCTGGAATTTGATATTTATTTCTCAATTGCGAAAATGTCAAAAAGATATTCCCTTCATAGCAGTCTCCTATATTTTTAATACCCTTCTGTTCCCAGAGTTGTAGTATTTGATTATTCCAAGCAAACGGCAATAATCCATTTTTTACTAATGGAGTTTTAGCTGTTAAGAAAAATCTTTTATCCTTAACTTTAACTGTTTTCAACAATGTATTAATTAAATGTTTTAGCAAAGGTGACTCTTTATCCTTAACTAATAGCTTCGCTTCCCATTTATATATAAATTCTTCTGGACAAGATTCTTTTATTTTATCCATTTCAATTTTAACCCATGCTGTTTTTCCACCCTCTTGATAAAAGGATGAAATAAAACTCATTTGTGCTGCCAGATAGTAATTTTTAAAATTTCGTAATTGCAATCCACCTAATTCAAATTTCCATGTTAATTTTTCCAGAGACACTCTTGGCATTTTACCTTTCCAAAGAAAATTCCTCACAGTTTTGTTCAATTCTTGAAAAAAATTATTTGGCAAAGGTATAGGCAGTGTTGAAAATAAATACTGTATCCTCGGAAAAATATTCATCTTAATACAATTCACTCTCCCTATCAATGTAATTGGAAGATTCATCCATTTCTTCAGGTCCTCATCTATTTTTTTTATTAGTGGTTTATAATTTAATTTATACAAATTATTTAACTTATTATCTACATTAACTCCTAAAAACTTAATGCCTTCTTTTTGCCATTTAAACTGACTTTCTCTTTTACATTGATCATAATTGCCTTCAACAAGAGGCATTATTTCAGTTTTATCTTTATTAATTTTATATCCTGATACTTTCCCATATTCTTCCAGTCTGAAATATAATTTTCTTAAGGATTCCAATGGTCTAGTAAGACAAATTAAGACATCATCAGCAAATAAAGTAATTTTGTGATCTTCCTGATTAACTTTAAATCCTTTAATATCTAAATCTGCTCTTATTAGCTCTGCCAGAGGTTCAATGGCCAATACAAATAAAGCCGGTGACAAGGGACATCCCTGTCTACTAGATCTTTCCAAATTAAATGATTGAGAAGATTGGCCATTTGTCACCACTTTGGCTTTAGGTTGTTTATAAAGAGCTTTTACCCAGTTAATAAAACCATTTCCTAATCGGTACTTCTCTAATACTTTAAATAAAAAATCCCATTCTAACCTGTCAAACACCTTTTCAGCATCTAAAGCAACTGCTACGCTCAATTCCTTTCTTTTCTGTGCTAAATGTAAAATACTTATAAATCTTGCTACATTATCAGATATTTTCCTTTTTTTGACAAATCCAGTTTGGTCCTCTTTAACCAGCTTCGGTAAATATTCTGCCAATCTCCTTGCTAAAAGTTTAGCAACTATTTTATAATCTGCATTCAGCAATGATATTGGTCTATAAGAAGATGCATTTAAAGGGTCTTTCCCTTTTTTTTTAATTACAGTGATAATTGCCAATGAGAAGGAGTCTGGTAATGTAGAAGTTTTTTCCGCTTGATGTATCACTTCCATAAATAGTGGTAACAACAAATCTTTAAATTTTTTATAGAACTCAGGCGGAAAACCATCTTCCCCTGGAGATTTATTACTTGGTAAAGAATATAATACTTCCTCCACCTCTCTCAAAGTAAAGGAGGCATTTAGTCCCATCTGCTCCTCATTAGAGATTGTTGGTAATTGTATCTTGGATAAAAAATTATTTATCTTAATTTCATCATTTTCAGATTCAGAATGGTACAGATTAGTGTAGAATTGCTTAAATACCTCATTGATTTCGCTAGGTTTATAAGTAATAATGTTCTGATCTGTTCTAATTGAATTTATTGTTCTTGATATTTGTTCTTCTTTCAGTTGCCATGCCAATACCTTGTGCGCTCTTTCTCCTAATTCATAATATCTTTGGTTAGTTCGTAATATTAGTTTTTCTGTTCTGTGAGTATGTAAAGTATTGTATTGAAATTTTTTATTTGCAAGTTGGGTTTTTTTTGTATCTGAAGAAGTTTTCTGTAAGTCTTTTTCTAATACGGTGATTTCTTTTTCTAATCTTTCAGATTCCTTCCTATAGTCTTTCTTTATCTTAGATGAGTAGCTTATAATTTGGCCTCTCAAATAAGCCTTCATTGCATCCCATACAATAAATTTATCATCCACTGAATTTAAATTTGTCTCCAAATATAATTCAATTTGTCCTCGAATAAAATCACAGAAGTCTTGTCTTTTCAATAGTAAAGAGTTGAGTCTCCATCTATACACTGACTGTTCCTTATCTGGCATCGTAATTTTCATTAATAATAATTAATTAATACCCCTTATTCTTAAACTGTGACCCCTTCTATGATTTCGGAAATCAATATCATAAGAAAAGTAGAAGCCTTTTGTTCTTGTAAGACATAAAGGGTTTCATCATGGATCCCTAACATTCTTCATTTTGAAATTCCTAACTTAACCTACTTTTCCAATTTGGTGTCCAATTTGCATGCATATATTTTTTGCATAGATAATGTCTGTGTGAACTAACGGGAAATATGCAGAGTTGATGGAGTATGTTATTAATCGCTGTACAATTTTTAATTGAAATCAGGGCTGCCTATATGGCCATCAGCTCTTTCACTAATACCTCAGGACCTCACTAAGCTACAAGATACCATCCTTTTCCTCATGACCAAACAGACTCAGAGCAGAGGAATGCAGAGCACAGGGTAAAGGAAAACTACCTGGTAAGCTCACTCAAAGTTTTTTGTGGCAATGGAAATGGCTATGATTTACTTCAGAGCAGACTGCATCACCATAAAGGTAATTTGGGCATTGTTTACAGGAAGAACTACCTTTTGCAGTGTACCTCACTAGTCCATGTATTTCCCAAGGAGAGGAAGATGTGGAGTAAATGGGAGGAGGGGGGGGTTATGATAATCAGTACGGTAAGTCATTGGCAATGCATGAATGCATCACAGGGAGATGCAGCAACATGGATGGGTTGCAGCCTGGCTGTGGGAGTGGTGAATCTGGTGCAGGAGCTGTGCAGACTCCATGCATCCAGACTCACTCAGAGGACTCAACTCAAAGCCACAAATGGGAGGAGTACATGAAAAAGTCTGATCAGTTAGTTGGTGGTGCGTTATCGGGCTTTCCTGGTTAAATGCAGGAGATGACAAGAAACGTCATAAAAATGATAACAGGAGGTGTTCATATGGCCCTTTGAGCCTGCTCTGCCATTCAACAAGATCATGGCTGATTTTTGATCAGCACCAGTTTCAGGCACTAACTACATATCCCTTGATTCCCATAATAACCCCAAACTAATTATCTCTATTTTGAATGGGGAGGTCATGCAGAGCCAAGAGTTCATTCTGGAGATTATGCACACTGATTTGCAAGAGCTTGTTACAAACCCATCTCACTGCACCTGCTCATGAAGGCAATAACTAATGGGGAGGCAAAGATGGAGGGCACATAAAGTTATTTTGCCTCAAGACCATCTCACTCTGATCCAGTTAGTTTCTGCTATCAGGGAGAAGCTTGATGTCCTCACTGAGCAGAGAGATTGCTGTTCGCAACAGACACAGGGATTCCCTCCATTAGTATTTGCGGGAGCGAAGGAATGCAACACATCAGCAGATTGCTCCCCTGTGAAAGCAGGAGAGGGCAGCCATAATGAACAGATCACTCTTCTACTGGAAATAAAAATATTGTCTCTTTATTGCAAGATCAGAGAAATGTGCTGACATCCCCCACAACCACAACGCTGACCCCAATGCACATGCAGGTTCTTTGTGAGCAAGTTGTGCAGAGACCTGACTTCAAGGCGAAAAGTGAAACAGCAAGTCAAGTCAAATCAAGTCAATTTTATTTGTATAGCACATTTAAAAACAACCCACGTTGACCAAAGTGCTGTACATCTGATTAGGTACTAAGGAAAAAAAATGAAACATACAGTAGCACGCAAACAGTTCACAGCGCCTCCTCAATGAGCCTCAAATGCTAGGGAGTAGAAATAGGTTTTGAGCCTGGACTTAAAGGAGTCGATGGAGGGGGCAGTTCTGATGGGGAGAGGGATGCTGTTCCACAGTCTAGGAGCTGCAACCGCAAAAGCGCGGTCACCCCTGAGCTTAAGCCTAGACCGCGGGATAGTGAGTAGCCCCAAGTCGGCCGACCTGAGGGACCTGGAGTTAGAGAGGGGGGTTAGAAGATTTTTGATGTAGGGGGAGGAATGTCCATTTAGGGCTTTATACGTGAATAGGAGGAGCTTGAAGTTGATTCTGTACTGTACAGGGAGCCAGTGGAGAGAGGCCAGAATCGGGGTGATGTGGTCCCTTTTACGGGTACCCGTCAGGAGTCTCACTGCGGCATTTTGGACCAGTTGCAGGCGGGACAGGGAAGATTGGCTGATCCCAATGTATAGGGAGTTGCAGTAGTCTAGGCGGGAGGAAATGAAAGCGTGAATGATTTTTTCTGTGTCGTCGAATTGGAGGAAAGGTTTGATTTTAGCTATGGTTCGAAGTTGGAAGAAGCTGGCTTTTACCACAGCGTTGACTTGCTTATCAAGCAATGGCAAGAAGTTTCTGGTTCATGGTCTGCCAGCCAGCCCAGCTTTGGGTCAGACATTTTGAATGATGACTAGACCAAGTGGACCCGTTGGGCCCAAACCTCTCCTGCATTGGTGCAGCGTCCTCTCCTCCCCCCTCTTCTCTCCCCCACTCCCCCTCTCCCTCTCCCCTCCCCCCACTCCATCCCCCTCAACCCCCCCGTCTAGCCACCAGCGATGTTGAACAATGAACTAAGATTTCAACCAACATTTTGACCTGTTTATTGGAAATGATCTGAGGAGAGCGTATTTTGTGCTGAAATTATAATTGTTTTAGGAAATTGCTACTCATCGGGAAATGTAGAGAATTTGTATCAAAGCATTGATCTCATAGGGTCAATTTAACATTAACATTAATGTGATATTAATTTGAAGTGTTATACTCAGCAGAGGCAAACCTGTACAGCTGGATGCAAAGAATTTTATGTGGCATTTGGGGATTTCTGGTATTATTTGCATACTACATTTATACTGATTATGATGTGGAGAGGGACACATGCTTAATATTATTTTGCTGGCTGCCTATCTAATTGTCTTTCAATAATTCGTTGTATTTCCTGTGCCATTGCAGGTATAAGGAACATTGTTGGAACAATAAAACTTATCAAACTTATCTGATCAAACACTGATGTACCGAAAGGCTATTGGAACATAAAATGCTCACAGTGAGAATTTGTGAGGCTGGGCAGACATGTTGCAAGCATTTGGTGAAACATTCATTTCAAAGCTGAGTTAGAGAAAGGTTGAGAGGTCTGTTCATGGTGTGGTTCCATGCCATTTAAGATGCTGCAGAGGACAGTAAAGTTCCAGAGTTCCTGGAGAAATAAACAAATACTTACAATGTAATGGGCAGCACTGTGGCGCAACATAAGAGTTGCTGCATTTCAGCGTCTGAGACCTGGGTTTGATCCTGACTATGGGTGCTCTCTGTACAGAGTTTGTACGCTCTCTCTGTGACCGCGTAGGGTTTGTCCGGGTGCTCCGGTTTCCTCCCACATGCCAAAGACGTACAGGTTTGTAATTTAATCTGAGGAAGGATGTGCTGGCCCTAGAGGGAGTCTAGAGGAAGTATACTAGAATGAATGGGTTAACTTATGACGAGCATTTGACAGCACTTGGCCTGTACTCGCTGGAGTTTAGAAGAATGGGGGGGGGGCTCATTGAAAGGTGCCGAATAGTGAAATGCTGCTCCTATCACATGATATTATGACCTTAATTAGGTTCTGTAAATTGTGGATGTGGAGAGGATGTTTCCACTAGTGGGAGAATCTAGGACCAGTCATAGCCTCAGAATCATAGGACGTTCCTTCAGGAAGGAGTTGAGAAGAAATTTCTTTAGTCAGAGGGTGGTGGACCTGTGGAATTCTTTGTGGAGGCCAAGTCAATGGATATTTTTAAAGCAGAGATAAATTCTTGATTAGTATTGGTGTCAGAGGTTATGGGGAAAAGGCAGGAGAATGAGGTTAGGAGGGAGAGAGATCAGCCATGATTGAATGGCGTAGATTGATGGGCCGAATGGCCTAATTCTGCTCCTATCACATAATCTTATGACCTTAATTAGGATCTGTAAATTGTCGCTTGTGTGTAGGATAGTGTTGGTGTATGGAATGATCGATCGCTGGTCGGTGCAGATTCGGTGCAGCCGATAGGTTTGTTTCCACGCTGTCCCTATAAAGTCTAAAGTCCAAAGTAAAGTGATCAAGGATGTTTTAAGATAAAGCCTGTTATATCATACTACCAATACTCAGGATTGATAGCTGCTAGATTGGAAATACGTGAATGCACACACAAATGCTACAAGGATTTGTTTGTAGACATTCTGACTTTAAATGGAATGCATTCCTGGATTGGAAGTTCAACCCTTCCTCAAGGAAAAATAGAAATAGCTCTACAAGTATATTGAAGGCAGGAGCCCAGCAGAGAGCCCGTGATGTAAAGAACAGATGGTGGATAAAAGGAGTGCAGGATGCTTAGCAACGTGACAAGAGTCGTGACATGTGTGGGTTCTTCGGTACTGTAAAACCCATCTACTGTCCAAACACTCAAGGCTCCACCCCACTAAGAACGAAGAACACAGTGAGGGATAGACTGAGTCATCGCAAGAGTCTTTCCAAATTGTCTCCTCCCAGTGGCCGGAGGGCTGCTTCCTGAATCGCATTGCCGATTCCATTCACCTAGTGGCATGTAGACATGATCATCACCACTTGATGACTCCAAAATAAATGGACGGAGCAGCACCAACCAAAGATAGACACAAAATGCTGGAGTAACCCAGTGGGACAGACAGCATCTCTGGGTAGAAGGAATGGGTGATGTTTCAGGTCGAGACCCTTCAGACTGATTGCCTGTCCTGCTGTGTTACTCCAGAATTTTGTGTTGATCTTTGGTGTAGACCAGCATCTGCAGTTCCTTCCGACACAAGCAGCACCAACTATTGTGCATGGCCTTTATCAATCTCACTCAAGCCTTTGGCTCCATCAATCAGGAGAAACTTTGCAACAAACTCCTCAAATTTGGCTATCCACAGAAGTGCTGCTCCATTTTATGTTTTCTTAATGATGGCATGCAAGGCATGATGGTTACCAACAGGTCGACAACAGAGCCAATCTCAGTGGAGATCAGTGTCAGACAAGACTGCACCATTGCCCCAGCATTTACAACTGTCTTGATCCTGAAGTGTGAGGATAATCCATTTCTCCCATCTCCAGAGATGCAGACTTTCACAGAAGTCACTGTTCAGCAACTTTGATTCATTCATAGAGAGGTCAAGAAATGTTAAGTCCATTGACAACACCCAGAGCTAGTGCTGTGTTATAAGGGTACCCCTAACCATATTGTTTAAATGCAATTAATAATACAGGCACTTACCTGAAAAGTTGAAAATCACCAGAGTATAGTCATCCTCAAAAAGCAAGGGAAATACAGCCACTTATATCCCCATCAGTTTAACCTTGAATGTAAACAAAAGGAAAGTAGTATCAACCATGCTGTCAAGTGACACTTGCTGATAATTTCCTAATGAATGCCCAACTTAGGTTCTGCCAATATCATTCAGCTCCAGATCCTAAAAGCGAAGAGTGTGCCTGTCTTTAGCTCTTGTGATATCAGGGCAGGGTGTGTGACATCAATGGGAAGTGCCTGTAAATTCTTCAGTCTGATTACATGCCTAACGAAAGTATAAATGATAGTCACCAGCCATCTTTTCCTATTTTATTATTAGGGACAGACATGTAAATACTTACAGATTTAGTTCCACTTTCAATTCTTCATGGTTCCAGATCCAGCCATATACAAGCAATATTCAGACTGAAGAAGAGTCCCGAACTGAAACGGCACCTGTCCATTCCCTCCACAGATGCTGCCTGACCCGCTGAGCTACTCCAGCACTTCATTTTTTTGCTTAAGGCTCCAGCATCTGCTGTTCCTTGTGTCTCCAATATCCAGGTTTAGACTGGACCATGGAAAAAAAAAGAAAATGGTGGGAATATTCAGCGGTGAAAGAAACAGACTTTACATTTCAGGTCGCTGAAGTGGAAAACAAAATCTGAAATCACCAGCAGTGAAGAGAGAGAAAAAAATCTCCAGAGAATTATTCATTGAATGTGGAGGCTGGTGGGTGGAAAGTGAGCATGACAGTATTGTATTATTTTTCTAGGTGGGAGGTGGGGATGAGAGGAAGGTAAACATGCCTCATTGGTGTTCTCCAACTATATCCTTTCACTGCTCAAAATTACATGGCTCATTGTTCTTTCTATCGATCAAATCTGTTTCCAAGTCTACATGATGCGGATGCTTATTTTCTTGCCACTGTTATCATATCCTGCTGCAGATGGGGCTCTCTGGACCTTTAATTGTCTTTTAAACTATTTCATAAATGGTGATTTTGTCAATGCAGCCTCTAGTTCACTCAGTTCTTGGTGCATCAACAAAGAACACCTTTACAAAACGAATTACATGGTTAAATTAATAATTAAAAAGTAAAATATGAGATGGAAATAATCGTCTATTGGCAACCCCTTGTTAATGTTTACACTCTAAATGTCCAGCATTCCTCTGCATTCTTTGCCTTGGGTCCCTAATTTGAAATGAAAGAAAATATTTTTGAGTAAAAGGTAATAGACAGGTGTAATGCTATTCATATAATTAAAACAGAATTTATGTTAAAAGATCTCACATTAAATATTTCTACCTGCATGAGGCATATTATTTTCCCAGGTTTATCTTTGCTTTTGCAGTTAAAGGGCTGGAATGTGTGAAACTGCAGCAGAAACACAGCTGGTGTTTGTGAAGATCAGAATAACTCAAAATGGAAGATTAACCCACTGTGAATTGATTTTCATCTCAACAAAACCTGAACCATTTGGCAATGTAAAAGTTTTTATTGTGACCTGATTTATAAGTGTTGAACACTGTTAACATTGTGGTTTTGAGGGGGATGCACAAGGATAGTGATAAAGGAAAAGGTATTAACCAGAACCTGGTCTTTAACATACATGTAATCAGCCTTTGCATTAAAGAGTAGGCCACTCAGCCCCTTAAGCCTGCTCAATCATGTAATAAGCTCATATCCGATTTTATACTCAACTCCGCCCTGTGGTCAATCCACAGTAACTTTTCACCCTCTTGCTTTCAAGGTGGCTATTTAAGGACACCTTAAAAACCTTCATAGATTCTGTTTCTACCAAAGATACTTGAGAAACAAGCACTCGACCCTAAAAACCGTTGTAGACTCGAGTGTAAAGCCTTTGTTAATTAGTTGTGTAGCTGTACTGTAGCAGGTTACAGAAAGGAAACACACAAACAAAACATGGTGTCAGATCAGGGCCTGCTTCAGGATCAATCGAAAGGACGACAGCAGACGATGTTTGTGAGTACTTACTGCTGAGAGACGACTGTGGGGCCTACATTGTTTCCATTGATAGAGGGGCGGATTTATCAGGAAAATGGAGCAGCTGAAGCCCCCTAGGCAAATGAATTTTGAGGCAAGGGACCTGCCAATGGAGTGGAGACAATGGAGGGAGGAGTTTGAGCTCTATGTTTATTTGAGCATGGAAGGGAAGGAGGACAAGACAATGAGGAAACTGTGGCAGGGAGTGTTTCAAATGCCATCAGAAAGATCATTTCGCCTCACAATGCATGGAAAAGCAGGGGCAGCAGAAGAAAGAAAAGAAAGGGAAAAACCTGTGCATGCAGTGGTGGAAGTGGAGGATTCCAGTGATGAGTATGATGACAGTCAAGAGGTTGATGAAATTCACACAATGGAACTGCAACCAGAAGCAGGAAAAGCAGAAAGTGTGCACAGGGTTGAGGAGACTCAATTCCCAAAGAAAATCTTTGCGACTATGATGCTGAAAGGGAAGGAAGTAAAATTCCAGGTGGACAGTGGAGCCACATGTAACATAATTCCCAAAATGTATGTAAAGGATGTGGATGAAACCAAGCAAGTATTGTCCATGTACAACAATACGACAGTGGTGCCTCTTGGGAAAAGCAAAATGAGACTGGTAAACCCAAAGAATGGAAAGAAATACAAAGTAGAGTTTGTAGTCCTGGAGGAAGACTGCATTCCAATCCTGGGAAGCAGGGCAGCCCAGCAGATGGGGGCTCATCTCAGTGTGTACAGAGAACATAATGACACTGAATGGCAGTGAAATCCCTCTGACCAAGGAAAGATTGATAGCGGAGTATGCTGATGTGTTTGAAGGGACAGGTAAATTTGAGGGCAAGTACCATCTGCTGGTAGCTGACAGCATAACGCCGGTGATCCACCCACCACGAAGAATCCCTGTAGCCTTACGGAGTAAGCTGAAAGAGGAGCTAGGCAGACTGACAGAAGCGGAAATAATTGCCCCAGTAGGGACCCACACACCATGGGTATCCAGCCTTGTGTGTGTAGAAAAGCCCAATGGGAAGTTGAGAGTGTGTTTAGACCCGAGGGATCTGAACAAGGGGCTTAAAAGAAGTCATTACCCAATGACGACGATCGAAGATGTCCTCACCGACCTGAATGATGCAAAGGTCTTTAGCACGTTTGATGCCAAGAATGGGTTTTGGCATGTGGAACTGGATGATGAGAGTTCTCAGCTTACGACATTTAACACACCATATGGTAGATATAGGTGGAGACGCATGCCGTTTGGTCTGTCCACGGCCCCTGAGGAGTTCCAGCGACAACAGAACCAAGTGCTGGAGGGCCTGGAAGGAGTGAGGTCTGTTGCTGACGACATCCTAGTGTTTGGGAAAGGAAAAACGGCAGAGGAAGCAGAAAGAGACCATGACAGGAAGGTTAAAGCTCTGATGGAGAGATGTCGTGACCGTCACCTGAAGCTGAACATAGAGAAGGCAAAGCTGAAGGTGAAGGAAGTCACTTTCATAGGACATAGAGTCTATGCTGCAGGACTGAAACCAGATCCAGGGAAGGTAGAAGCAGTGCTACAGATGCCTAACCCAAAGGATGTCCAAGGAGTTCAGAGATTTATTGGCTTTGTTAACTACTTGAGCAAATTCCTTCCTGGATTAAGCGGTCTATGTGAACCGTTACGCAAGCTGACGCAGAAGGATGTAGTTTGGTGGTGGGCACAGGTGCATGACAGGGCGGTTTATGGACATAAAGAAGCTAGAAACTGCCGAGCCAGTACTCCGATACTATGATCCATCCAAGGAGCTGACAGTACAGGCCGACGCGTCAGAAACTGGACTTGGTGCGGCGCTGATGCAGGAGGGCCATCCAGTTGCCTATGCCAGCAGGGCCCTGACGGATGCAGAGACCAGATAAGCACAAATAGAAAAAGAATTGCTGGCAGTGATTTTTGGTCTAGAGAGGTTCCATGTGTACACATATGGAAGGCCAGTGAATGTGCAGTCAGACCATAAGCCACTGGAGATAATCGCCACAAAACCACTTCATCGGGCACCAAAGAGATTGCAGAGGATGCTGGTGAGGATGCAGACCTATGATGTGACAATAAGATACAGACCAGGGAAGGAGATGCACCTTGCAGATACGCTGAGCAGAGCATATATTCAGACTGGCAAGACTGACAAGACCATGAGAGAACTGGAGACTGTAAACCTGGCAAGGCACATCCCAATAGCACAGCCTCTGCTAAATAGCATAAGGGATGCAACAGGAGAAGATGAGACTATACAGAAACTGCAAGAGGTGATCAAACGAGGCTGGCCAGAGAACAAGAAGGATGTTGACCCAGAGCTCATCTCCTATTTCCATGTGAGGGACGAGCTGAGTGTTGGAGATGGTCTCATATTTAGGGGAGAGAGAGTAATCATCCCTAAAGTCAGGAGACGCGACATGCTCACAAGAGTACATGATTCCCACATTGGTGCGAATGGCTGTCTAAGAAGGGCAAGAGAATGTCTGCACTGGCCCGGAATGAGTGCAGAAATCAAGGACTTCATACAAAAATGTGAGACATGTCAAGCTCAAGGGAAAGAGCAACCAAAAGAAACGCTGCATTCCCATGAAATTCCAGAGAGACCATGGGCGAAGGTGGGTGCAGATTTGTTCCACTTGGATGGAAGGAACTATTTGATCACTGTGGACTATTTCTCAGGATATTGGGAAATAGACTATCTAGAGAAAACACTGGCAGTGAATGTCATCCATAAAATGAAAGGCCAGTTCGCTAGATATGGAATACCAGATCAGCTCATCACAGATAATGGGCCACAGTTCACAGCTGAGGAGTTCAAGAGTTTTACCAAGAAGTGGCAGTTTGAACATACGAGCACATCACCCTATTATCCACAGAGTAATGGAAAGGCAGAGAGCAGTGTGAAAGTTGCGAAGTCATTGCTGAGGAAGGCTAAGGCTGCCAGAGCTGATCCTTACCTGAGCCTACTAGCTTTTCGCAACACACCAACACCTGGCATGAGTAGCAGTCCAGTTCAAAGATTGATGAACAGACGTACCAGGACCATTCTACCGACTACTCAGAGGCTGCTCAAACCTGAAATTCCGAAAAAAGTAAGAGATGAGTTGAGAGCAGCTAGAGACAGACAAACAGACTATTACAACAGAGGGTCTCAAGATCTGATTCCCCTGAAAGCTGGCGATCCAGTTCGAGTGAAGCCGACCGATAATCGACATCAGTCCTGGAGGAAGGCTGTGGTTGTAGGCCGTGTTGCGCAACCCAGATCTTATGAAGTCAGAACCGAGGACGGCGTCATCTATCGTCGGAATCGGCGCCATCTGAGGAAGACCAACGAGCCATTTCATCGCGTTGATGTTGACCTGGATGACCTGGTGACGTCACCTGAACCGCAGCGAGAAAATCGACCTATGAGCCGACCACCGGTCCCCAGGGAGTATCAAACCCTGACAACAAGATCTGGTAGATGCGTTCGAAAACCACGCTATCTGCAGGATTATGTGCCCAAATAAGGATAGGGCCTGTACATGTAGTTGAATATAGATGTAAAGGATATTAGGTTATGTTTAAAAAGTTAATGTTATATTTTTGGTTATAGTTTGATATGCATTGTTTTATGTAATGGCTAATAAAACTAAACAAATAAAAAGGAAAAGGGAATGAGAAACCAGACATGTGTTGTTCAAAGTTTAGATAATTCCGAGCACTGAACTAAGATGCCATGGAAGAATTTAATTGATGGCTATACATGTAAAGTTCCTGTACATATCTGTTTTGTAAATAAAGGGGGATGTTATGGGAATAGCGCACCCGGTGGTGCAGTACCGGGGATATATTACCCATGAGGCTGTAGCCAGAGTGATCCTGAATTAAAATGGCTGAACCCAAGACTCGAGTGTAAAGCCTCTGTTAATTAGTTGTGTAGCTGTACTGTAGCAGGTTACAGAAAGGAAACACACAAACAAAACATCAACCCCCTTCCAAATACTCCCAACATTCGAAGAAAAAAAAATCAGATCATCTCTGTATAAATGAGCACATTATTTGACATTGACGTCTAATTTTAGATCATTCCACAAGAGGAAACAACCTCTTGACATTCACCTTGTCAGAATCGTTCAGCATCTAACATAGTCATGCCTATATTTTTAAACTCCAGCATATACAAGCCTTGCCTTTCTGACCTCTTCTTATGAACGAAAGTGCCCATTCTAGGTATTAATCTTGTAACTCTTCCCTTAACTCTAGCTCTGTCATTGTACTTTAATATTCTTTTGCACAATTCAGATTGTGTGCTACAATCTTGTGTCATTTTGCTGTTTTGCACTTGAGTAGTATTTATTGTTATATTATTACTGGATATATGCTGTTTACTCTATGAATTTCTGGTAAACAAAGAATTGCATTGCATCCCAGCCGATGTGACAATAAATTAATTTAATCTGAACCTTCTCTGATTTGCTTTCAACATATTAACATCATTCCTTTAATGAGGAAATTATTATCCACTACCCCGAATGTGGTCTCATTATTGCTCTGTTTGACTTATCCCTCTTCTGCAGGCCACATCAACCCCAGCAGAGATCCCATTGGTCCAAGAACCTGAATTCTCCCTTCCTGCACCAGCTCCTCAGCCACACGTTTATCCGACTTATTTCTCCCATTTCTACTTTGCCAATATATGGCACTGGGTGTAATCTGGAGATTACAGCCTGACATCCTGGTTTTGAACCTCTGCCTAGCTCCATATATTCGCTCCGCAGAACCTCATCCCTTTCCCTACCAAAGTTGTTGGTACCAATGTGTACAACAACCTCAAGCTACTCATTCTCCCACTTGGGAATATTCTGCAATTGCTCGTCGACAGCCTTGATCCTGGCATCCGAGAGGCAACATACCATCTTTGAGTCTTGCTCATGGCCACAGAATATCCCGTCTGATCCCCTCATGATTGAGTTTCTTATCACCACAGCTCATCTTGTCTCCACCTTCAACTGCCATGTATCAGAGCCAGTCACGGAACTACAGACCTGGCAACTGCTACTGTTGTCATCTGAAAGGCCATCCACCCCCCAAAACATCTAAAACAGGATACTTGTTGGTGAGGGGATTCCTACACTTTTCGCTTACTCCCTTTCCTGTCTTTCCTGCCCTGTACCTTCGGCGAGACCATCTCACTAAAGCTCCTGCGTTTAAAGGTTTCCGTTTCAGGGATTCTCCTGAGTGAGTCCAACTGTAGCTCTGCTATTACTCAGCTCCTTTTGAACACTCTCGCTCAGTCCATCAGTACCAAATAGCAGTTAGGCTTTACCTTACTCAGGTCCTTTTCAAATTAATAATGTTTCAGGAGCAGGGAAAGGAAGGGTGGGGGCAGAGAGGAAAAGGCAAGGTCTATGAGAGGGTGACAACCAGGAGCCAATGAATGCTGCCAGCACAGAGGAAGTGGTATGGGCTGGTGAATAATACAAGCCCATCTGAAGCAAATGATAGTAGGTAGACATGTGAAATCTGAAGTATCAGGAGAACGGAGAGAAAAATACCAGAAACTGGAAATGTGAGATGAAAAGTTGTTTAAATGATTATTTGAAATTGTTTAATTTAATGTTGAATCCTGAAGTGGCATTTTGTAAGATCAGGTGTTGTTGATTGATTGATGAAAGATACAGCATGAAAACAGACCGTTCAGCGCAGAGTGTCCACATTGACCATCGATCACTTATTCATACTAATTCAATGTTATCCCAGTTTGTCATCCACTCCGTCCACAACAGGGGCAATTTTACATAGAGTCATAGAGTGATACAGTGTGGAAACAGGCCCTTCGGCCCAACTTGCCCACATTGGCCAACATGTCCCAGCTACACTAGTCCCGCCTACCTGCGCTTTTTCCATATCCCACCAAACCTGTTGCATCCATGTACTTGTCTAACTGTTTCTGAAATGTTGGGATAGTCCCAGCCTCAACTACCTCCTCTGGCAGCTTGTTCCATACACCTACCACTCTTTGTGTGAAAAAATTACCCCTCAGATTCCTATTAAATCTTTTCCCCTTCACCTTGAACCTATGTCCTCTGGTCCTCGATTCACCTACTCTGGGCAAGAGACTCTGTGCATCTACCCGATCTATTCCTCTCAAGAGGCCAATTAACCTACATATCCACACGTCTTTGGGATATGGGAGAAATTCGGAACACCTGGAGGAAACCCATGCGGTCATAGGGATACTGTGCAAACTCCACACAGATAGCACCAAAGGTCAGGATTGAACCTGGGTCTCTGGTGCAGTGAGGCACCGTTCTTTGAACTAATGTTGAGTTTTATTGGAACAGTTTAGAAAACCAAAGACAAGAGTTCAGACAGAATAACCATGGTTTACCCTCTACCATAGTCAATCATCCCAATTTAATTTCCTGCACTTCTGCTCTCATGCACTCTGCTCTCAATCAAGCAAGATTAGGCTTCAGGTCCTTACTGTCTCCCACGCTGTCCTCCCTATTTGACAGATCATTCTCTGTGAAATATCATCAATCTCTGCACAAATGGTGCCTGATCTAGAACATAGGAGCAGCATAGTACAGCATAGGAACAGGCCCTTTGGCCCACATTGTGTATGCTGAACATGATGCTAGGATCAGCTCTTCTCTGCCTGCACATAATCAATAATCAATATCACTCCATTCCCGGCATATCCATGTGCTATCCAGAAGTCTGCTACAATAGTATCTGCCACACCAGTGCGTTTCAGGCATGCACTATCTCTGTGTAAATTATTTGCCCCAAATATCTCCTTTAAACTTTGCCCCTAAGTAATTTCAGCCAAGTATTTCCAACATTTTCCATTTTATTAAGATTTCCAGCATCTGCAATTTCTCTGCTTCTCAACCACTCCTATTCTACCAATCCTACTCTTATGTGCTATCTGACTGATTATTAGTTTTCCACTTCTGAACTCATAGACGTTAGGCACCACAATAGCAAGATCTCAGCCACCTTCATCAACTGATGTGTCCTCAATTCAATTACCACATGAGTCTTAGTCATCTGATTTAATTCATCAGCAAAACCTAAGTACACCCTTTCCAGTATAACTGAATTTTTTATTAGTGCATATTTGCTTTTCGTAAATGCAGCATGAAAAGTGACCTTAAATCAATCTACCATGACTTTATGTTGTATTTCCCAAAGGTATGTGAATGCGTCTTTCCATGTCCTTTCTAGAGCTTTTCCGAGAAACTTCTTAAGTACTTTATGAGGTAGTTAGTGGCTTTGTTAGTTAGATTTTTGAGAGGAAAATGAGCCTTCTCCCATGGTGTCTTGCTTTTGGGGAAGAGATTTGTCAAATTAATTTTACAACGATTCCAATTGCATACATTTTGGGAAGTGTTTTACTGGCCTCAAATAGAAAGAATAAGTAGAGAAAGGATTTCTGTTCATATATATTGAAGCTAAAGGCTATTGGAATTATTTTTCTCTTGCAAAGCTAAAACCTGAAGGTCTTATGTAAAGTGTGAGGTGCGGCCACATGATCTGCCCTTATCTGCTGTACAAACCACAGTATTGTTTAGTTTTTCAGCCAGGAGTATAAACAACAGTTGCAATAAAATAACCCAGTATTCCGAAATGGAGATATAACCTTGAAGCTAAATATCTTTATTTCTTGGCTGACTGCAATGTTTATTAACATAGACACCTGCCAGGGTTTGTTGCTATTTCTCTATCTACTGAGGAGGCTGGTAATGATTGGGGGTCAGATTGGAAACAGGCAGCTCGAGAGTAACCTTGTCAGCGAATCATCACACGACTAAAAAGCAAAGAGACACAAGAGACTGCAAATGCTAGAATCTGAAACAAAAGAACAAACTGCGGGGGGAACTCACCAGCCAAGCGGCAAAGGAATGGTCAACAACGACCATCTCTCAGCCTCCACAAATGCTGCTTGACCCACTGAGTTCACTGTATTTTCTGAGCACCAGACTCAATGACCTTGGGTCAGTGACAGAACCTTGCTTTATATAATGCTGGCTCCGGCAGATTCAGCTGCAGCTGTCTTGTGCTCCTATGATGATAATAAATGGCCCCATTCAATAGTAGTCACTGGTTAAATAATTGCACTTAAGTCCTTGCTGTAGTTACAACCTGACAGACAGCCAATCCAATTTTCCACCTCTGACTAATTGGATAACAGCAATGCATAATCTCTTCTGTCCCTTTATCTCCACTCTCCTTATTGCAATTATCATATCAGCTGAACTGCATGTTTCGGTTATAATAATGTACAAACAATGAACTGCAGATGCTGGTCAATACTTAAAAGGAGACAACATGCTGGAGTAACTCAGCAGGACAGGCAGCATATCTGGAGAACATGGATAGATGAAATTTCAGGTGCGAAAGCCTTCTTCAGTCTGTACCTATCCATGTCGCCAGAGATGCTGCCTGACTTGCTGAGTTACTCCAGCACTTTATGACCTTTTGTGAGGTTATAATAATACTCATTTTTATTCAGCATTGCATTTCTGGAAATGTAGTGCCTGCTGCTATGTTGCTAACTACCAGGAGCAAAGGATCAAAGGTCTAATGGTGTGGTAAATCAAAGAGTAGAGACAAGCCAAGTGAGAAAGGTATTCGTATGGGAAATGATAAACAGAATGTGACAGGGAGGGATGGAGAGAACAATTCCAAGAGTATATCAGGTGACAAATATAATCAAACTAAAAGCTCTGTATCTGAAATCTCTGAAAATATGCTGGCAGGTTAATCGACTATTGTAAACGATCCCATGGTGTGGTTTGGTGACAAAGGAATGAAAGGGAGCTTAAGCAATTGAGACAGAATATGTGGTGGGGCTGTGAGGAAATAAAGAGGAATGCAACTGGTGAAATTGCCCTATTGGGAATCAGCATGGACCTGATGGTCAAAATAGCCTCCTGAGTTGTAATAAGCAAGTGAAATAAAACAGGTGAATTGAGACTGCAGATGGAAATGAATGATGGTGATCTGATAGCCTTCTCAGAGACAAGGCTGCACGGCCAGAATGGTTTGGGGTCTGAACAATGAAGGGGGTTTGATATTTGATATTTGGGATGGGAGGAAACAAATTATTGTTGAACACTCCTCTGAACATCCTGCAAAAGTAATTTTATAAACTTAAATGGGGATTGACATTAGGAATACTATTATTGAATTCAATTTCATCAGGTAAATTCAAAGGATAGCAGGAAATAAGGAATATATTTGCTTTTAGACAAACATCTTGTTACATTCACACTCAAGACTGCTATTCAATTTGGCTAATTCGAGTTCATGATCGTGTTAAGTTGCTAGATTCTTTTCTCATGGGTCATTATTGCTGTGATCAATAACTGATTTAATTTGGTTGTTAGAAGAGATCATCTAAATCAGTACCCCGTTTCTGCTTTTTCCCCATATCCCTTGATTCCTTTAGACCGAGGAGCTAAATCTAACTCTCTCTTGAAAACATCCAGTGAATTGGCCTCCACTGCCTTCCGTGGCAGAGAATTCCACGGATTCACAACTCTCTGGGTGAAAAGGTTTTTCCTCATCTCAATCGTAAATGGCCTACCCCTTATTCTTAAACTGTGACCCCTGGTTCTGGACTTCCCAATCATTGGGAACATTTTTCCTGCATCTAGCCTGTCCAATCCTTTAAGAATGTTATATGTTTCTATAAGATCCCCTCTTATCTTTCTAAATTCCAGTGAATACAAGCTCAGTCGACCCATTCTTTCATCATATATCAGTCACGCCATCCTGGGAATTAACCTGGTGAACTTACACTGCACTGCCTCAATAGCAATAATGTCCTTCCTAAAATTAGGAGACCAAAATTGCACACAATACTCTAGGTGTGGTCTCATCAGGGCCCTGAACAACTACAGCAGGGCCTCCTTGCTCCTAAATTCAAATCCTCTCGCAATGAAGGCCAACATGTCATTAGCTTTCTTCACTGCCTGCTGTACCCGCATGCTTACTTTCAGTGACTGATGTACAAGCACAGTCAGGTCTTGTTGCACCTCCCCTTTTCCTAATCTGACACCATTCAGATAATAATCTGCCTTCCTGTTCTTGCCACCAAAGTGGATAACCTCACATTTATCCACATTATACTGCATCTGCCATGCTTCTGCCCACTCACCGAACCTATCCAAGTCACCCTGCAGCCTCATAGCATCCTCATTGCAGTTCACACTGCCACCCAGCTTTGTGTCATTCGCAAACTTGGAGATGTCACATCTAATTCCCTCGTCTAAATCGTTAATATATTTTGTAAATAACTGGGGTCCCAGCTCGAGCTTTACGGCACCCCACTAGTCACTGCCTGCCATTCTGAAAAGTCTGAAGAAGGGTCTCGACCCGAAACATCACCCATTCCTTCTCTCCAGGGTTGCTGCCTGTCCCGCTGAGTTACTCCAGCATTTTGTGTCTACCTGAAAAGGACCCTTTAATTCCTACTCTTTGCTTCCTGTCTGCCAACCAGTTCTCTATCTATGTCAATACCCTACCCCCAATACCATGTGCTCTAATTTTGCACACTAATCTCTTGTGTGGGACATTGTCAAAGGGTTTTTGAAAATCCAGATACACCACATCCACTGGCTCTCCCTTATCCATTCTACTTGTTGCATCCTCAAAAAATTCCAGATTAGTCAATGCTGGGGATGCTGGGATAAGAGAATATTCATTGTTTTTACAATATTACAGAATGCCAATTTATATTGATAGAAGTAAATCTGACAATAACTGTAGTTCACCCTGTTAACCCAATTAGAAATAATAATGTGTCCAATGATGAATATTAAATCTCATTTCATCAAATCTACAATATACAAATGCATGAATATCCAGTTTACATCATAAGGGAGAGATGGTGTTGCATTCTAGATCATACTTCTCTATAAGTTGATGTAGGCAGCTTGAACCCAGGGCACTCATGACTAACACTTTGACAGGCAAGAATTTATAATATATATGAATCATATCTAATACAACAAATTGGATTGAACAGATTTGAGAAGCAGATTGTCAGGGTTCAGGACATGTGGATTAGACGCACTTGATTTAAATTTAAAAATCTCAAAAGAATTGATGAAAAAGGGCAGCATACAACTACAGAAATGTGAAGATATTGAGCGTTTCTGTGTTTGTGCCAGTCCCGGTGGATTCAAAACATTGCTATTACATTTGTATTTTATGCTGACACTCAGTGGGATAAGGCTGAGTGGGGTAAATCTCACCAGCAGCCATTTTAGGTTAACACCTCTTGCAAAATTGGTATTTGATACAGATGTTAGGACCATG